>NW_027458250.1:0-5000 GCF_050624435.1 Tenrec ecaudatus
GGTTAGGGTTAGGGTTAGGTTTAGGGTTAGGGTTAGGGTTAGCGGTAGTGTTAGGGTTAGCGTTAGGTTTAGGTTTAGGGTTAGGGTTAGCGTTAGTGTTAGGGTTAGGTTTAGGGATAGCGTTAGCGTTAGGGTTAGGGTTAGGGTTAGCGTTAGGGTTAGGGTTAGGGTTAGCTTTAGGGTTAGGGTTAGGGTTAGGGTTAGGGTTAGCATTAGTGTTAGGGTTAGGGTAAACTTAGGGTTAGCGTAAGGGTTAGGGTTAGGGTTAGGGTTAGGGTTAGGGTTAGCTTTAGGGTTAGGGATAGCGTTAGGGTTAGGGTTAGGGTTAGCGTTAGTGTTAGGGTTAGGGTTAGGGTTAGCGTTAGCGTTAGGGTTAGGGTTAGGGTTAGGGTTAGCGTTAGGGTTAGGGTTAGGGTAGGGTTATGGTTAGGGTTAGGGTTAGGGTTAAGGTTAGGGTTAGGGTTAGCGTTGGGGTTAGGGTTAGGGTTAGCGTTAGGTTAGGGTTAGGTTAGCGTTAGGGTTAGGGTTAGGGTTAGGGTTAGTGATAGGGTTAGGGTTAGGGTTAGGTTAGGTTAGTTAGGGTTAGGGTTAGGTTAGGTTAGGGTTAGGGTTAGCGTTAGGGTTAGGGTTAGTGTTAGGGTTAGGGTTAGGGTTAGGGTTAGGGTTAGGTTAGGGTTAGGGTTAGAGTTAGCGTTAGCGTTAAGGTTAGGGTTAGGGTTAGGGTTAGGGTTAGGTTAGCGTTAGCGTTAGCGTTAGGGTTAGGGTTAGGGTTAGGGTTAGCGTTAGCGTTAGGGTTAGGGTTAGGGTTAGGGTTAGGGTTAGGGTTAGGTAGGGTTAGGGTTAGGGTTAGGTTAGGGTTAGGTTAGGGTTAGGGTTAGGGTTAGGGTTAGGGTTAGGGTTAGGGTTAGGGTTAGGGTTAGGGTTAGGGTTAGGGTTAGGGTTAGGGTTAGCGTTAGGGTTAGGGTTAGGGTTAGGGTTAGCTTTAGGGTTAGGTTAGGTTAGGGTTAGAGTTAGGGTTAGGGTTAGGGTTAGGTACCGTTAGGGTTAGGGTTAGGGTTAGGGTTAGGGTTAGGGTTAGGGTTAGTCTAGCGTTAGCGTTAAAGTTAGGGTTAGCGTTAGGTTAGGGTTAGGGTTAGCGTTAGCATTAGGATTAGGGTTAGGGTTAGGGTTAAGTTTAGGGTTAGGGTTAGCGTTAGGGTTAGCGTTAGGGTTAGCATTAGGGTTAGAGTTACGGTTAGGGTTAGGGTTAGGTTAGGGTTAGGGTTAGGGTTAGGGTTACGGTTAGCGTTAGAGGTTAGGGTTAGGGTCGTTAGGGTTAGGTTAGGGTTAGGGTTAGGGTTAGGTTAGTTTAGGGTTAGGGTTAGGGTTAGGGTTAGGGTTAGGTTAGGGTTAGGGTTAGGGTTAGGGTTAGGGTTAGCGTTAGGGTTAGGGTTAGGGTTAGGGTTACGGTTATCTTTAGGATTAGGTTTAGGGTTAGCATTAGGGTTAGGATTAGGGTTAGCGTTAGGGTTAGTGTTAGGGTTAGTGTTAGGGTTAGGGTTAGGGTTAGGGTTAGGGTTAGGATTAGGGGTAGCGTTAGGGTTAGGGTTAGGGTTAGGGTTAGCGTTAGCGTTAGGGTAATGGTTAGGGTTAGGGTTAGGGTTAGGGTTAGGGTTAGGGTTAGGGTTAGAATTAAGGTTTCGGTTAGGGTTAGGGTTAGGCTTAGGGTTATGGTTAGGGTTAGTGTTAGCGTTTGGGTTAGGGTTAGTGTTAGCGTTAGAGTTAGGGTTAGAGTTAGGGTTAGGGTTAGCGTAAGCGTTAGGGTAAGGTTAGCGTTAGCGTTAGCGTTAGGGTTAGGGTTAGGGTTAGCGTTAGCGTTAGGTTTAGGTTAGGGTTAGGGTTAGGGTTAGCGTTGGCGTTAGGGTTAGGGTTGGGGTTAGCGTTAGCTTTAGGGTTAGGGTTAGGGTTAGGGTTAGGGTTAGGGTTAGGGTTAGCATTAGGGTTAGTGTTAGGGTTAGGGTTAGGGTTAGGGTAAGGGTTAAGTTTAGGGTTAGGGTTAGTGTTAGGGTTAGCGTTAGGGTTAGGGTTAGGGTTAGCGTTAGCGTTAGGTTAGGGTTAGGGTTAGGCGTTAGGGTTAGGGTTAGCGTTAGGGTTAGGGTTAGGGTTAGCGTTAGGTTAGCGTTAGGGTTAGGGTTAGGGTTAGGGTTAGGATTAGCGTTAGCATTAGGGTTAGGGTTAGGGTTAGCCTTAGGGTTAGGGTTAGGGTTAGCGTTAGGGTTAGGGTTAGGGTTAGCGTTAGGGTTAGGGTTAGTGTTAGGTTAGGGTTAGGTTAGGGTTAGCGTTAGGGTTAGGGTTAGGGTTAGGGTTAGGGTTAGGATTAGCGTTAGCGTTAGGGTTAGGGTTAGGGTTAGGTTTAGCGTTATCGTTATGGTTAGGGTTAGGGTTAGAGTTAGGGTTAGGGTTAGGGTTAGGGCTAGGGTTAGGGTTAGGGTTAACGTTAGGGTTAGCGTTAGGGTTAGCGTTAGGGTAGGGTTAGGGTTAGTGTTAGGGTTAGCGTTAGGGTTAGGGTTAGGGTTAAGGTTAGGGTTAGGGTTAGGGTTAGTGTTAGGGTTATGGTTAGGGGTAGGGTTAGGGTAGGGTAGGGTTAGGGTAGTGTTAGGGTTAGGGTTAGGTTTAGCGTTAGGTTAGGGTTAGCGTTAGCGTTAGGTTTAGGGTTAGGGTTAGCGTTAGCGTTAGGGTTAGGGTTAGGGTTAGCGTTAGGGTTAGGGTTAGGGTTAGGGTTAGCGTTAGCATTAGCGTTAGGGTTAGCGTTAGCGTTAGCGTTAGGGTTAGGGTTAGGGTTAGCGTTAGCATTAGGGTTAGGGTTAGGGTTAGTTTTAGGGTTAGCGTTAGGGTTAGGTTTAGGGTTAGCTTTAGCGTTAGGGTTAGGGTTATGGTTAGGGTTAGGGTTAGGGTTAGGGTTAGGGTAGGGTTAGCGTTAGGGTTAGGGTTAGGGTTAGGGTTAGGGTTATGGTTAGGGTTAGCGTTAGCGTTAGGGTTAGGGTTAGCGTTAGCGTTAGGGTTAGGGTTAGAGTTAGGTTAGGGTTAGCGTTAGAGTTAGGGTAAGGTTAGGGTTAGCGTTAGGGTTAGGGTTAGGGTTAGGGTTAGCGTTAGGGTTAGGGTTAGGGTTAGCGTTAGGGTTAGGGTTAGGGTTAGGGTTAGGGTTAGGGTTAGTTTAGGGTTAGGGTTAAGGTTAGCGTTAGGTTAGGGTTAGGTTAGGGTTAGGGTTAGGGTTAGGGTTAGGGTTAGGGTTAGAATTAGGGTTAGGGTTAGGGTTAGGCTTAGGGTTATGGTTAGGGTTAGTGTTAGCGTTAGGGTTAGGGTTAGTGTTAAAGTTAGGTTAGGGTTAGGGTTAGGGTTAGCGTTAGCATTAGCGTTAGGGTAAGGGTTAGGGTTAGCGTTAGGGTTAGGGTTAGTGTTATCGTTAGGGTTAGGGTTAGGGTTAAGGTTAGGGTTAGGGTTAGGGTTAGGATTAGGGCTAGGGTTAGGGTTAGGGTTAGGGTTAGCGTTAGCTTAGGTTAGGGTTAGGCGTTAGCGTTAGCGTTAGGGTTAGGGTGAGCTTTAGGGTTAGAGTGAGGGTTAGGGTTAGGGTTAGGGTTAGGGTTAGGGTTAGGGTTAGGGTTAGGGTTAGGGTTAGGGTTAGGTTAGGTTTAGGGTTAGGGTTAGCGTTAGGGTTAGGGTTAGGGTTAGGGTTAGGGTTAGCGTTAGCGTTAGGGTAAGGGTTAGGGTTAGGGTTAGGTTAGGGTTAGGGTTAGAATTAGGGTTAGGGTTAGGGTTAGGCTTAGGGTTATGGTTAGGGTTAGTGTTAGCGTTAGGGTTAGGGTTAGCGTTAGCGTTAGGGTTAGGGTTAGGGTTAGGGTTAGCGTTAGCGTTAGGGTAAGGTTTAGGGTTAGCGTTAGCGTTAGGGTTAGTGTTAACGTTAGGGTTAGGGTTAGGGTTAGGGTTAGGGTTAGCGTTAGCATTAGGGTTAGGCTTAGGTTAGCGTTAGCGTTAGGGTTAGGGTTAGGGTTAGGGTTAGGGTTAGGTTAGGTTTAGGGTTAGGCGTTTAGGGTTAGCGTTTTAGGGTTAGGGTTAGGTTAGCGTTAGCGTTAGGGTTAGGGTTAGGGTTAGGGGTTAGGGTTAGCGTTAGGTTTACGGTTAGGGTTATGGTTATGGTTAGCGTTAGGTTTAGGGTTAGGGTTAGGGTTAGCGTTAGGGTTAGGGTTAAGGTTAGGGTTAGGGTTAGCATTAGCGTTAGGGTTAGGGTTAGGGTTAGGGTCAGGGTTAGCGTTAGGGTTAGGGTTAGGGTTAGCCTTACCGTTAGCGTTAGGGTTAGGGTTAGGGTTAGGGTTAGGGTTAGGGTTAGGTTTAGGGTTAGGGTTAGGGTTAGCGTTAGGGTTAGGGTTAGGGTTAGGGTTAGGTTAGCGTTAGCATTAGGGTTAGGGTTAGGGTTAGGGTTAGCGTTAGCGTTAGGATTAGGGTTAGGGTTAGGGTTAGGGTTAGCGTTAGGTTTAGGGTTAGGGTTAGCATAAGGGTTAGGTTTAGGGTTAGGGTTAGGGTTAGGGTTAGGGTTAGGTTTAGGTTTAGGGTTAGGGTTAGCGTTAGCGTTAGGATTAGTGTTAGGGTTAGGGTTAGGGTTAGGGTTAGGGTTAGGTTAGGGTTAGGGTGAGGGTGAGGGTTAGGGTGAGGATTAGGGTAGGGTTAGGGTTAGAGTTAGCGTTAGGGTTACGGTTAAGGTTAGCTTTAGGGTTAGGGTTAGGGTTAGGGTTAGGGTAAGGGTTAGGGTTAGGGTTAGGGTTAGGGTTAGGGTTAGGGTTAGGGTTAGGGTTAGGGTTAGGGTTAGGGTTAGGGTTGGGGTTAAGGTTAGCGTTAGGGTTAGGGTTAGGGTTAGCGTTAGGGTTAGGGTTAGGGTTAGCGTTAGGGTTAGGGTTAGGGTTAGGGTTAGGGTTAGGGTTAGCGTTAGCGTTAGGGTTAGGGTTAGGGTTAGGGTTAGGTTTAGCGTT
>NW_027458250.1:10000-17500 GCF_050624435.1 Tenrec ecaudatus
TAGGGTTAGGGTTAGGGTTAGGGTTAGGGTTAGCGTTAGCATTAGGGTTAGGCTTAGGGTTAGCGTTAGCGTTAGGGTTAGGGTTAGGGCTAGGGTTAGGGTTAGGTTTAGGGTTAGCGTTAGGGTTACGTTTAGGGTTAGGGTTAGGGTTAGCGTTAGCGTTAGGGTTAGGGTTAGGGTTAGGGTTAGGGTTAGGGTTACCGTTAGGTTTACGGTTAGGGTTAGGGTTATGGTTAGCGTTAGGTTTAGGGTTAGGGTTAGGGTTAGCGTTAGGGTTAGGGTTAAGGTTAGGGTTAGGGTTAGCATTAGCGTTAGGGTTAGGGTTAGGGTTAGGGTCAGGGTTAGCGTTAGGGTTAGGGTTAGGGTTAGCCTTACCGTTAGCGTTAGGGTTAGGGTTAGGGTTAGGGTTAGGGTTAGGGTTAGGGTTAGGTTTAGGGTTAGGGTTAGGGTTAGCGTTAGGGTTAGGGTTAGGGTTAGGGTTAGGGTTAGGGTTAGCGTTAGCATTAGGGTTAGGGTTAGGGTTAGGGTTAGCGTTAGCGTTAGGATTAGGGTTAGGGTTAGGGTTAGGGTTAGCGTTAGGTTTAGGGTTAGGGTTAGCATAAGGGTTAGGTTTAGGGTTAGGGTTAGGGTTAGGGTTAGGGTTAGGTTTAGGTTTAGGGTTAGGGTTAGCGTTAGCGTTAGGATTAGTGTTAGGGTTAGGGTTAGGGTTAGGGTTAGGGTTAGGGTTAGGGTTAGGGTGAGGGTGAGGGTGAGGGTTAGGGTGAGGGTTAGGGTTAGGGTTAGGGTTAGAGTTAGCGTTAGGGTTACGGTTAAGGTTAGCGTTAGGGTTAGGGTTAGGGTTAGGGTTAGGGTAAGGGTTAGGGTTAGGGTTAGGGTTAGGGTTAGGGTTAGGGTTAGGGTTAGGGTTAGGGTTGGGGTTAAGGTTAGCGTTAGGGTTAGGGTTAGGGTTAGCGTTAGGGTTAGGGTTAGGGTTAGCGTTAGGGTTAGGGTTAGGGTTAGGGTTAGGGTTAGCGTTAGCGTTAGGGTTAGGGTTAGGGTTAGGGTTAGGTTTACCGTTAGGGTTAGGGTTAGGGTTAGCATTAGGTTTAGGGTTAGGGTTAGGGTTAGGGTTAGGGTTAGGTTTAGGGTTAGGGTTAGGGTTAGGGTTAGGGTTAGGGTTAGGGTTAGGGTTAGCGTTAGGGTTAGGGTTAGTGTTAGCGTTAGGGTTAGGGTTAGGGTTAGGGTTAGCGTTAGCATTAGCGTTAGGGTAAGGGTTAGGGTTAGCGTTAGGGTTAGGGTTAGTGTTATCGTTAGGGTTAGGGTTAGGGTTAGTGTTAGGGTTAGGGTTAAGGTTAGCGTTAGCGTTAGGGTTAGGGTTAGGGTTAGCGTTAGCGTTAGGGTTAGGGTTAGGGTTAGGGTTAGGGTTAGGGTTAGCGTTAGGGTTAGGTTTAGGGTTAGGGTTAGCGTTAGCGTTAGGGTTAGGGTTAGGGTTAGGGTTAGCGTTAGGGTTAGGGTTAGGGTTAGCGTTAGGTTTAGGGTTAGGGTTAGGGTTAGCCTTAGGGTTATGGTTAGGGTTAGGGTTAGGGTTAGCGTTAGGGTTAGGGTTAGGCTTAGGGTCAGGGTTAGCATTAGGGTTAGGGTTAGGGTTAGGGTTAGCGTTAGCGTTAGGGTTAGGGTTAGTGTTAGGGTTAGCATTAGCGTTAGGGTTAGGGTTAGGGTTAGCATTAGGGTTAGGGTTAGGGTTAGGGTTAGCGTTAGGGTTAGGGTTAGCGTTAGGGTTAGGGTTAGGGTTAGGGTTAGGTTAGCGTTAGCATTAGGGTTAGGGTTAGGGTTAGGGTTAGCGTTAGCGTTAGGATTAGGGTTAGGGTTAGGGTTAGGGTTAGCGTTAGGTTTAGGGTTAGGGTTAGCATAAGGGTTAGGTTTAGGGTTAGGGTTAGGGTTAGGGTTAGGGTTAGGTTTAGGTTTAGGGTTAGGGTTAGCGTTAGCGTTAGGATTAGTGTTAGGGTTAGGGTTAGGGTTAGGGTTAGGGTTAGGGTTAGGGTTAGGGTGAGGGTGAGGGTTAGGGTGAGGATTAGGGTTAGGGTTAGGGTTAGAGTTAGCGTTAGGGTTACGGTTAAGGTTAGCTTTAGGGTTAGGGTTAGGGTTAGGGTTAGGGTAAGGGTTAGGGTTAGGGTTAGGGTTAGGGTTAGGGTTAGGGTTAGGGTTAGGGTTAGGGTTAGGGTTAGGGTTAGGGTTAGGGTTAGGGTTAGGGTTGGGGTTAAGGTTAGCGTTAGGGTTAGGGTTAGGGTTAGCGTTAGGGTTAGGGTTAGGGTTAGCGTTAGGGTTAGGGTTAGGGTTAGGGTTAGGGTTAGGGTTAGCGTTAGCGTTAGGGTTAGGGTTAGGGTTAGGGTTAGGTTTAGCGTTAGGGTTAGGGTTAGGGTTAGCATTAGGTTTAGGGTTAGGGTTAGGGTTAGGGTTAGGGTTAGGTTTAGGGTTAGGGTTAGGGTTAGGGTTAGGGTTAGGGTTAGGGTTAGGGTTAGGGTTAGCGTTAGGGTTAGGGTTAGGGTTAGGGTTAGCGTTAGGGTTAGGGTTAGGGTTAGCGTTAGGGTTAGGGTTAGGGTTAGGGTTAGGGTTAGGGTTAGGTTAGGGTTAGGGTTAGGGTTAGCGTTAGGGTTAGGGCTAGGGTTAGGGTTAGTGTTAGGGTTAGGGTTAGGGTTAGGGTTAGGGTTAGAATTAGGGTTAGGGTTAGGCTTAGGCTTAGGGTTATGGTTAGGGTTAGTGTTAGCGTTAGGGTTAGGGTTAGTGTTAGCGTTAGGGTTAGGGTTAGGGTTAGGGTTAGCGTTAGCATTAGCGTTAGGGTAAGGGTTAGGGTTAGCGTTAGGGTTAGGGTTAGTGTTATCGTTAGGGTTAGGGTTAGGGTTAGTGTTAGGGTTAGGGTTAAGGTTAGCGTTAGCGTTAGGGTTAGGGTTAGGGTTAGCGTTAGCGTTAGGGTTAGGGTTAGGGTTAGGGTTAGGGTTAGGGTTAGCGTTAGGGTTAGGTTTAGGGTTAGGGTTAGCGTTAGCGTTAGGGTTAGGGTTAGGGTTAGGGTTAGCGTTAGGGTTAGGGTTAGGGTTAGCGTTAGGTTTAGGGTTAGGGTTAGGGTTAGCCTTAGGGTTATGGTTAGGGTTAGGGTTAGGGTTAGCGTTAGGGTTAGGGTTAGGCTTAGGGTCAGGGTTAGCATTAGGGTTAGGGTTAGGGTTAGGGTTAGCGTTAGCGTTAGGCTTAGGGTAAGTGTTAGGGTTAGCATTAGCGTTAGGGTTAGGGTTAGGTTAGCATTAGGGTTAGGGTTAGGGTTAGAGTTAGGGTAAGGGTTAAGGTTAGGGTTAGCGTTAGGGTTAGGGTTAGGGTTAGCGTTTGGTTAGGGTTAGGGTTAGGGTTAGCGTTAGGGTTAGGGTTAGCGTTAGGGTTAGGGTTAGGTTTAGCGTTAGGGTTAGCATTAGGGTTAGGATTAGGGTTAGCATTAGGGTTAGGGTTAGTGTTAGGGTTAGGGATAGGGTTAGCGTTAGGGTTAGGGTTAGGGTGAGCGTTAGCGTTAGGGTTAGGGTTAGGGTTAGCGTTAGCGTTAGGGTTAGAATTAGGGTTAGCGTTAGGGTTAGGGTTAGGGTTAGGGTTAGCGTTAGCATTAGCGTTAGGGTTAGGGTTAGCGTTAGCGTTAGGGTTAGGTTTAGGGTTAGCGTTAGGGTTAGGGTTAGGCTTAGCATTAGGGTTAGGGTTAGGGTTAGGGTTAGGGTTAGGGTTAGCATTAGGGTTAGGGTTAGGATAAAGCTTAGGGTTAGCGTTAGGGTTAGGGTTAGGGTTAGGTTTAGGGTTAGGGTTAGGGTTAGGGTTAGCGTTAGGGTTAGGGTTAGCGTTAGGGTTAGGGTTAGGGTTAGGGTTAGGGTTAGGGTGAGCGTTAGTGTTAGGGTTAGGGTTAGGGTTAGCATTAGCGTTAGGGTTAGGCTTAGGGTTAGCGTTAGGGTTAGGGTTAGGGTTAAGGTTAGGGTTAGCGTTAGGTTTAGGGTTAGCGTTAGCGTTAGGGTTAGGGTTAGGGTTAGCGTTAGCGTTAGGGTTAGGGTTAGGGTTAGCGTTAGGCTTAGGGTTAGGGTTAGGGTTAGCTTTAGCATTAGCGTTAGGGTTAGGGTTAGCGTTAGGGTTAGGGTTAGGGTTAGCGTTAATGTTAGGGTTAGGGTTAGGGTTAGCGTTAGGGTTAGGGTTAGGGTTAGGGTTAGCGTTAAAGTTAGGGTTAGGGTTAGGGTTAGCGTTAGCGTTAGGGTAAGGTTTAGGGTTAGCGTTAGCGTTAGGGTTAGTGTTAGCGTTAGGGTTAGGGTTAGGGTTAGGGTTAGGGTTAGCGTTAGCATTAGGGTTAGGCTTAGGGTTAGCGTTAGCGTTAGGGTTAGGGTTAGGGCTAGGGTTAGGGTTAGGTTTAGGGTTAGCGTTAGGGTTACGTTTAGGGTTAGGGTTAGGGTTAGCGTTAGCGTTAGGGTTAGGGTTAGGGTTAGGGTTAGGGTTACCGTTAGGTTTACGGTTAGGGTTAGGGTTATGGTTAGCGTTAGGTTTAGGGTTAGGGTTAGGGTTAGCGTTAGGGTTAGGGTTAAGGTTAGGGTTAGGGTTAGCATTAGCGTTAGGGTTAGGGTTAGGGTTAGGGTCAGGGTTAGCGTTAGGGTTAGGGTTAGGGTTAGCCTTACCGTTAGCGTTAGGGTTAGGGTTAGGGTTAGGGTTAGGGTTAGGGTTAGGGTTAGGTTTAGGGTTAGGGTTAGGGTTAGCGTTAGGGTTAGGGTTAGGGTTAGGGTTAGGGTTAGGGTTAGCGTTAGCATTAGGGTTAGGGTTAGGGTTAGGGTTAGCGTTAGCGTTAGGATTAGGGTTAGGGTTAGGGTTAGGGTTAGCGTTAGGTTTAGGGTTAGGGTTAGCATAAGGGTTAGGTTTAGGGTTAGGGTTAGGGTTAGGGTTAGGGTTAGGTTTAGGTTTAGGGTTAGGGTTAGCGTTAGCGTTAGGATTAGTGTTAGGGTTAGGGTTAGGGTTAGGGTTAGGGTTAGGGTTAGGGTTAGGGTGAGGGTGAGGGTGAGGGTTAGGGTGAGGGTTAGGGTTAGGGTTAGGGTTAGAGTTAGCGTTAGGGTTACGGTTAAGGTTAGCTTTAGGGTTAGGGTTAGGGTTAGGGTTAGGGTAAGGGTTAGGGTTAGGGTTAGGGTTAGGGTTAGGGTTAGGGTTAGGGTTAGGGTTAGGGTTAGGGTTAGGGTTGGGGTTAAGGTTAGCGTTAGGGTTAGGGTTAGGGTTAGCGTTAGGGTTAGGGTTAGGGTTAGCGTTAGGGTTAGGGTTAGGGTTACTGTTAGGGTTAGGGTTAGCGTTAGCGTTAGGGTTAGGGTTAGGGTTAGGGTTAGGTTTAGCGTTAGGGTTAGGGTTAGGGTTAGCATTAGGTTTAGGGTTAGGGTTAGGGTTAGGGTTAGGGTTAGGTTTAGGGTTAGGGTTAGGGTTAGGGTTAGGGTTAGGGTTAGGGTTAGGGTTAGGGTTAGGGTTAGCGTTAGGGTTAGGGTTAGGGTTAGGGTTAGCGTTAGGGTTAGGGTTAGGGTTAGCGTTAGGGTTAGGGTTAGGGTTAGGGTTAGGGTTAGGGTTAGGTTAGGGTTAGGGTTAGGGTTAGCGTTAGGGTTAGGGCTAGGGTTAGGGTTAGTGTTAGGGTTAGGGTTAGGGTTAGGGTTAGGGTTAGAATTAGGGTTAGGGTTAGGCTTAGGCTTAGGGTTATGGTTAGGGTTAGTGTTAGCGTTAGGGTTAGGGTTAGTGTTAGCGTTAGGGTTAGGGTTAGGGTTAGGGTTAGCGTTAGCATTAGCGTTAGGGTAAGGGTTAGGGTTAGCGTTAGGGTTAGGGTTAGTGTTATCGTTAGGGTTAGGGTTAGGGTTAGTGTTAGGGTTAGGGTTAAGGTTAGCGTTAGCGTTAGGGTTAGGGTTAGGGTTAGCGTTAGCGTTAGGGTTAGGGTTAGGGTTAGGGTTAGGGTTAGCGTTAGGGTTAGGTTTAGGGTTAGGGTTAGCGTTAGCGTTAGGGTTAGGGTTAGGGTTAGGGTTAGCGTTAGGGTTAGGGTTAGGGTTAGCGTTAGGTTTAGGGTTAGGGTTAGGGTTAGCCTTAGGGTTATGGTTAGGGTTAGGGTTAGGGTTAGCGTTAGGGTTAGGGTTAGGCTTAGGGTCAGGGTTAGCATTAGGGTTAGGGTTAGGGTTAGGGTTAGCGTTAGCGTTAGGCTTAGGGTAAGTGTTAGGGTTAGCATTAGCGTTAGGGTTAGGGTTAGGGTTAGCATTAGGGTTAGGGTTAGAGTTAGGGTAAGGGTTAAGGTTAGGGTTAGCGTTAGGGTTAGGGTTAGGGTTAGCGTTTGGTTAGGGTTAGGGTTAGGGTTAGCGTTAGGGTTAGGGTTAGCGTTAGGGTTAGGGTTAGGTTTAGCGTTAGGGTTAGCATTAGGGTTAGGATTAGGGTTAGCATTAGAGTTAGGGTTAGTGTTAGGGTTAGGGATAGGGTTAGCGTTAGGGTTAGGGTTAGGGTGAGCGTTAGCGTTAGGGTTAGGGTTAGGGTTAGCGTTAGCGTTAGGGTTAGAATTAGGGTTAGCGTTAGGGTTAGGGTTAGGGTTAGGGTTAGCGTTAGCATTAGCGTTAGGGTTAGGGTTAGCGTTAGCGTTAGGGTTAGGTTTAGGGTTAGCGTTAGGGTTAGGGTTAGGCTTAGCATTAGGGTTAGGGTTAGGGTTAGGGTTAGGGTTAGGGTTAGGGTTAGCATTAGGGTTAGGGTTAGGGTTAGGATAAAGCTTAGGGTTAGCGTTAGGGTTAGGGTTAGGGTTAGGTTTAGGGTTAGGGTTAGGGTTAGGGTTAGCGTTAGGGTTAGGGTTAGCGTTAGGGTTAGGGTTAGGGTTAGGGTTAGGGTTAGGGTGAGCGTTAGTGTTAGGGTTAGGGTTAGGGTTAGCATTAGCGTTAGGGTTAGGCTTAGGGTTAGCGTTAGGGTTAGGGTTAGGGTTAGCATTATGGTTAGGGTTAGGGTTAGGGTTAGCGTTAGCGTTAGGGTTAGGGTTAGGTTTAGGGTTAGCGTTAGCGTTAGGGTTAGGGTTAGGGTTAGGGTTAGCGTTATCGTTATGGTTAGGGTTAGGGTTAGCGTTAGGGTTAGGGTTAGGGTTAAGGTTAGGGTTAGCGTTAGGTTTAGGGTTAGCGTTAGCGTTAGGGTTAGGGTTAGCGTTAGCGTTAGGGTTAGGGTTAGGGTTAGCGTTAGGCTTAGGGTTAGGGTTAGGGTTAGCTTTAGCATTAGCGTTAGGGTTAGGGTTAGCGTTAGGGTTAGGGTTAGGGTTAGCGTTAATGTTAGGGTTAGGGTTAGGGTTAGCGTTAGGGTTAGGGTTAGGGTTAGGGTTAGCGTTAGCGTTAGGGTTAGGGTTAGGGTTAGCGTTAGCGTTAGGGTAAGGTTTAGGGTTAGCGTTAGCGTTAGGGTTAGTGTTAGCGTTAGGGTTAGGGTTAGGGTTAGGGTTAGGGTTAGGGTTAGCGTTAGCATTAGGGTTAGGCTTAGGGTTAGCGT
>NW_027458250.1:25000-30000 GCF_050624435.1 Tenrec ecaudatus
GTTAGCGTAAGGGTTAGGGTTAGGGTTAGGGTTAGGGTTAGCGTTAGGGTTACGGTTAGGGTTGGGGTTAGGGTTAGGGTAAGGGTTAGGGTTAGGGTTAGTTTTAGGGTTAGCATTAGGATTAGGGTTAGGGTTAGGGTAAAGCTTAGGGTTAGCGTTAGGGTTAGGGTTTGGGTTAGCGTTAGGGTTAGGGTTAGGGTTAGCGTTAGGTTAGGGTTAGGGTTAGGGTTAGGGTTAGCATTAGCGTTAGGTTTAGGGTTAGGGTTTGGTTTAGGCTTAGGTTTAGGGTTAGTGTTAGCGTTAGGGTTAGGATTAGGGTTAGCATTAGGGTTAGGGTTAGGGTTAGGGTTAGGGTTAGCGTTAGCCTTAGGGTTAGGGTTAGGGTTAGCATTAGGGTTAGGGTTAGGGTTAGGGTTAGGGTTAGCGTTAGGGTTAGGGTTAGGGTTAGCGTTAGCGTTAGGGTTAGGGTTAGGGTAAGCGTTAGGGTTAGGGTTAGCGTTAGGGTTAGCGTTAGGGTTAGCGTTAGGGTTAGGGTTAGGGTTAGGGTTAGGGTTAGGGTTAGGGTTAGGGTTAGCGTTAGCATTAGGGTTAGGGTTAGGGTTAGCGTTAGGGTTAGGGTTAGCGTTAGGGTTAGGGTTAGGGTTAGCATTAGGGTAAGGGTTAGGGTTGGTGTTAGGGTTAGGGTTAGGGTTAGCGTTAGGGTTAGGGTTAGGGTTAGGGTTAGGGTTAGCGTTAGCGTTAGGGTTAGGGTTAGGGTTAGCGTTATCGTTATGGTTAGGGTTAGGGTTAGCGTTAGGGTTAGGGTTAGGGTTAGGGCTAGGGTTAGGGTTAGGGTTAAGGTTAGGGTTAGCGTTAGGGTTAGGGTTAGGGTTAGGGTTAGGGTTAGTGTTAGGGTTAGCATTAGGGTTAGGTTTAGGGTTAAGGTTAGGGTTAGGGTTAGGGTTAGGGTTAGGGTTAGGGATAGGGTTAGCGTTAGGGTTAGGGTTAGGGTTAGCGTTAGGGTTAGGGTTAGGGTTAGGGTTAGGGTTAGCGTTAGCGTTAGGGTTAGGGTTAGGGTTAGCGTTAGAGTTAGGGTTAGGGTTAGGGTTAGCGTTAGGGTTAGGGTTAAGGTTAGCGTTAGCGTTACGGTTAGGGTTAGGGTTAGCGTTAGAGTTAGGGTTAGGGTTAGGGTTAGGGTTAGCGTTAGCGTTAGGGTTAGGGTTAGGGTTAGCGTTAGAGTTAGGGTTAGGGTTAGGGTTAGCGTTAGGGTTAGGGTTAGGGTTAGCGTTAGCGTTAGGGTTAGGGTTAGGGTTAGCGTTAGGGTTAGGGTTAGCGTTAGGGTTAGGGTTAGGGTTAGCATTAGGGTAAGGGTTAGGGTTGGTGTTAGGGTTAGGGTTAGGGTTAGCGTTAGGGTTAGGGTTAATGTTAGGGTTAGGGTTAGGGTTAGCGTTAGCGTTAGGGTTAGGGTTAGGGTTAGGGTTAGCGTTAGCGTTAGGGTTAGGGTTAGGGTTAGCGTTAGGGTTAGGGTTAGGGTTAGCGTTAGCATTAGCGTTAGGGTTAGGGTTAGCATTAGCGTTAGGGTTAGGTTTAGGGTTAGCGTTAGCGTTAGGGTTAGGGTTAGGGTTAGCGTTAGGGTTAGGGTTAGGGTTAGCGTTAGCGTTAGAGTTAGGGTTAGGGTTAGGGTTAGAGTTAGGGTTAGGGTTAGGGTAGGGTTAGGGTTAGGGTTAGTTTTAGGGTTAGGGTTAGGGTTAGGTTTAGGGTTAGCGTTAGCGTTAGGCTTAGGGTTATGGTTAGGTTAGCGTTAGGGTTAGGGTTAGGGTTAGCGTTAGGGTTAGGGTTAGGGTTAGCGTAAGGGTTAGGGTTAGGGTTAGGGTTAGGGTTAGCGTTAGGGTTACGGTTAGGTTTGGGGTTAGGGTTAGGGTTAGGGTTAGGGTTAGGGTTAGTTTTAGGGTTAGCATTAGGGTTAGGGTTAGGGTTAGGGTAAAGCTTAGGGTTAGCGTTAGGGTTAGGGTTTGGGTTAGCGTTAGGGTTAGGGTTAGGGTTAGCGTTAGGTTAGGGTTAGGGTTAGGGTTAGGGTTAGCATTAGCGTTAGGTTTAGGGTTAGGGTTTGAGTTAGGCTTAGGTTTAGGGTTAGTGTTAGCGTTAGGGTTAGGATTAGGGTTAGCATTAGGGTTAGGGTTAGGGTTAGGGTTAGGGTTAGGGTTAGTGTTAGTGTTAGGGTAGGGTTAGGCTTAGGGTTAGGGTTAGGGTTAGGGTTAGGGTTAGCGTTAGGGTTAGGGTTAGCGTTAGGGTTAGGGTTAGGGTTAGCGTTAGGGTTAGTGTTAGGGTTAGGGTTAGGGTTAGGGTTAGGGTTAGGGTTAGGGTTAGGGTTAGGGTTAGGGTTAGGGTTAGGGTTAGGGTTAGCGTTAGGGTTAGGGTTAGGGTTAGGGTTAGCGTTAGCGTTAGGGTAAGGGTTAGGGTTAGGGTTAGGGTTAGGGTTAGGGTTATGGTTAGAGTTAGGGTTAGGGTTAGCGTTAGGGTTAGGCTTAGGGTTATGGTTAGCGTTAGTGTTAGCGTTAGGGTTAGGGTTAGGGTTAGCGTTAGCGTTAGGGTAAGGGTTAGGGTTAGCGTTAGCGTTAGGGTTAGGGTTAGCGTTAGGGTTAGGGTTAGGGTTAGGGTTAGGGTTAGGGTTAGCGTTAGTGTTAGGGTTAGGTTTAGTGTTAGCGTTAGCGTTAGGGTTAGGGTTAGGGTTAGGGTTAGCGTTAGGTTTAGGGTTAGGGTTAGGGTTGGGGTTAGCGTTAGCGTTAGGGTTAGGGTTAGGGTTAGGGTTAGGGTTAGCGTTAGGGTTAGGTTTAGGGTTAGGGTTAGGGTTAGGGTTAGGGTTAGGGTTAGCGTTAGGTTTAGTGTTAGGGTTAGGGTTAGCGTTAGGCTTAGGGTTAGGGTTAGGGTTAGGGTTAGGGTTAGCGTTAGGGTTAGGGTTAGGGTTAGCGTTAGGGTTGGGGTTAGGGTTAGGGTTAGGGTTGGCGTTAGCGTTAGCGTTAGGGATACGGTTAGGGTTAGCGTTAGCGTTAGGGTTAGGGTTAGGGTTAGCATTAGGGTTAGGGTTAGGGTTAGGGTAAGGGTTAAGGTTAGGGTTAGCGTTAGGGTTAGGGTTAGGGTTAGCGTTAGGGTTAGGGTTAGCGTTAGGGTTAGGGTTAGGGTTAGCTTTAGGGTTAGCGTTAGGGTTAGGGTTAGGGTTAGGGTTAGGGTTAGGGTTAGGGTTAGGGTTAGCGTTAGCATTAGGGTTAGTGTTAGGGTTAGCGTTAGGGTTAGGGTTAGGGTTAGGGTTAGCGTTATCGTTATCGTTATGGTTAGGGTTAGCGTTAGGGTTAGGGTTAGGGTTAGGGTTAGGGCTAGGGTTAGGGTTAGGGTTAAGGTTAGGGTTAGCATTAGGGTTAGGCTTAGGGTTAGGGTTAGTGTTAGGGTTAGGGTTAGCGTTAGGATTAGGGTTAGGGTTAGGGTTAGGCTTAGGGTTAGGGTTAGGGTTAGGGTTAGGGTTAGGGTTAGGGTTAGGGTTAGGCTTAGGGTTAGCGTTAGCGTTAGGGTTAGGGTTAGGGTTTGTGTTAGCGTTAGGGTTAGGGTTAGGGTTAGCGTTAGCGTTAGGGTTAGGGTTAGGGTTAGCGTTAGCGTTAGGGTTAAGGTTAGGGTTAGCGTTAGGGTTAGGGTTAGGGTTAGCGTTAGCATTAGGGTTAGGGTTAGGGTTAGGGTTAGGGCTAAGGTTAGGGTTAGTGTTAGGGTTAGGCTTAGGGTTAGGTTTAGGGTTAGTGTTAGCGTTAGGGTTAGCGTTAGCGATAGGGTTAGGGTTAGGGTTAGGGTTAGCGTTAGCGTTAGGGTTAGGGTTAGGGTTAGCGTTTGGGTTAGGGTTAGGGTTAGCGTTAGGGTTAGGGTTAGGGTTAGCGTTAGGGTTAGGGTTAGGGTTAGGGTTAGGGTTAGGGTTAGCATTAGGGTTAGGGAAAGGGTTAGGGTAAAGCTTAGGGTTAGCGTTAGGGTTAGTGTTAGGGTTAGGGTTAGGGTTAGTGTTAGCGTTAGTGTTAGGGTTAGAGTTAGGGTTAGGGTTAGGGTTAGGGTTAGCGTTAGTGTTAGGGTTAGGGTTAGGGTTAGCGTTAGCGTTACGGTTAGGGTTAGGGTTAGCGTTAGGGTTAGGGTTAGGGTTAGCATTAGGGTTAGGGTTAGGTTTAGGGTTAGCGTTAGCGTTAGGGTTAGGATTAGGATTAGCGTTAGGGTTAGGGTTAGGATTAGGGTTAGGGTTAGCGTTAGGGTTAGGGTTAGGGTTAGGGTTAGGGTTAGCGTTAGCGTTAGGGTTAGGGTTGGGGTTAGCGTTAGAGTTAGGGTTAGGGTTAGGGTTAGCGTTAGGGTTAGGGTTAAGGTTAGCGTTAGCGTTACGGTTAGGGTTAGGGTTAGCGTTAGAGTTAGGGTTAGGGTTAGGGTTAGGGTTAGCGTTAGCGTTAGGGTTAGGGTTAGGGTTAGCGTTAGAGTTAGGGTTAGGGTTAGGGTTAGCGTTAGGGTTAGGGTTAGGGTTAGCGTTAGCGTTAGTGTTAGGGTTAGGGTTAGCGTTAGGGTTAGGGTTAGCGTTAGGGTTAGGGTTAGGGTTAGCATTAGGGTAAGGGTTAGGGTTGGTGTTAGGGTTAGGGTTAGGGTTAGCGTTAGGGTTAGGGTTAATGTTAGGGTTAGGGTTAGGGTTAGCGTTAGCGTTAGGGTTAGGGTTAGGGTTAGGGTTAGCGTTAGCGTTAGGGTTAGGGTTAGGGTTAGCGTTAGGGTTAGGGTTAGGGTTAGCGTTAGCATTAGCGTTAGGGTTAGGGTTAGCATTAGCGTTAGGGTTAGGTTTAGGGTTAGCGTTAGCGTTAGGGTTAGGGTTAGGGTTAGCGTTAGGGTTAGGGTTAGGGTTAGCGTTAGCGTTAGAGTTAGGGTTAGGGTTAGGGTTAGAGTTAGGGTTAGGGTTAGGGTAGGGTTAGGGTTAGGGTTAGTTTTAGGGTTAGGGTTAGGGTTAGGTTTAGGGTTAGCGT
>NW_027458250.1:55000-60000 GCF_050624435.1 Tenrec ecaudatus
AGGGTTAGGGTTAGGGTAAAGCTTAGGGTTAGCGTTAGGGTTAGGGTTAGGGTTAGCGTTTGGTTAGGGTTAGGGTTTGCGTTAGGGTTAGGTTTAGGGTTAGGGTTAGGGTTAGTGTTAGCGTTAGGTTTAGGGTTAGGGTTAGGGTTAGGGTTAGGTTTAGGGTTAGGGTTAGAGTTAGGGTTAGGGTTAGGGTTAGCATTAGGGTTAGGGTTAGGGTTAGGGTTAGGGTTAGGGTTAGGGTTAGGGTTAGTGTTAGTGTTAGGGTAGGGTAAGGGTTAGGGTTAGGGTTAGGGTTAGGGTTAGCGTTTGGGTTAGGTTAGGGTTAGCGTTAGGGTTAGGGTTAGGGTTAGCATTAGGGTTAGTGTTAGGGTTAGGGTTAGGGTTAGGGTTAGGGTTAGGGTTAGCGTTAGGGTTAGGGTTAGGGTTACAGTTAGGGTTAGCGTTAGCGTTAGGGCAAGGGTTAGGGTTAGGGTTAGGTTTAGGGTTAGGGTTCGAATTAGGGTTAAGGTTAGCGTTAGGGTTAGGCTTAGGGTTATGGTTAGGGTTAGTGTTAGCGTTAGGGTTAGGGTTAGGGTTAGCGTTAGCGTTAGAGTAAGGGTTAGGGTTAGCGTTAGCGTTAGGGTTAGGGTTAGGATTAGCGTTAGGGTTAGGGTTAGGGTTAGGGTTAGGGTTAGGGTTAGGGTTAGCGTTAGCGTTAGGGTTAGGTTTAGTGTTAGCGTTAGCGTTAGGGTTAGGGTTAGTGTTAGGGTTAGGGTTAGGGTTAGGGTTAGCGTTAGGGTTAGGGTTAGGGTTAGCGTTAGCTTTAGGGTTAGGGTTAGGGTTAGGGTTAGGGTTAGGGGTAGGGTTAGGGTTAGCGTTAGGGTTAGGGTTAGGGTTAGGGTTAGGGTTAGGGTTAGCGTTAGCTTTAGTGTTAGGGTTAGGCTTAGAGTTAGGCTTAGGGTTAGGGTTAGGGTTAGCGTTAGGGTTAGGGTTAGGGTTAGGGTTAGCGTTAGCATTAGCGTTAGCGTTAGGGTTAGGGTTAGGGTTAGCTTTAGCGTTAGGGTTAGGGTTTGGGTTAGGGTTAGCATTAGGGTTAGGGTTAGGGTTAGGGTTAGGGTAAGGATTAAGGTTAGGGTTAGCGTTAGGGTTAGGGTTAGGGTTAGCGTTAGGGTTAGCGTTAGCTTTAGGGTTAGGGTTAGGGTTAGCGTTAGGGTTAGGGTTAGCGTTAGGGTTAGGGTTAGGGTTAGCGTTAGGGTTAGCGTTAGGGTTAGGGTTAGGGTTAGGGTTAGGGTTAGCGTTAGCATTAGGGTTAGGGTTAGGGTTAGCGTTAGGGTTAGGGTTAGCGTTAGGGTTAGGTTTAGGGTTAGCGTTAGGGTTAGGATTAGGGTTAGTGTTAGGGTTATGGTTAGGGTTAGGGTTAGGGTTAGCGTTAGGGTTAGGGTTAGGGTTAGGGTTAGGGTTAGCGTTAGCGTTAGGGTTAGGGTTAGGGTTAGGGTTAGCGTTATCGTTATGGTTAGGGTTAGGGTTAGCGTTAGGGTTAGGGTTGGGGTTAGGGCTAGGGTTAGGGTTAGGGTTAAGGTTAGGGTTAGCGTTAGTGTTAGGGTTAGGGTTAGGGTTAGGGTTAGGGTTAGCGTTAGGGTTAGGGTTAGGGTTAGGGTTAGCGTTAGAATTAGCGTTAGGGTTAGGGTTGGCGTTAGCGTTAGGGTTAGGGGTATGTTTAGCGTTAGCGTTAGGGTTAGGGTTAGGGTTAGCGTTAGGGTTAGGGTTAGGGTTAGCGTTAGCATTAGGGTTAGGGTTAGGGTTAGGGTTAGGGTTAGTGTTAGGCTTAGGGTTAGGGTTAGGTTTAGGGTTAGCGTTAGCGTTAGGGTTAGCGTTAGGGTTAGCGTTAGGGTTAGGGTTAGCGTTAGTGTTAGGGTTAGGGTTAGGGTTAGTGTTAGGGTTATCGTTAGGGTTAGGGTTAGGGTTAGGGTTAGGGTTAGCGTTAACGTTAGGGTTAGGGTTAGGGTTAGGGTTAGGGTTAGGGTTAGGGTTAGCGTTAGCGTTAGGGTTAGGGTTAGGGTTAGGGTTAGGGTTAGGGTTAGCGTTAGGGTTAGGGTTAGGGTTAGGTTTATTGTTAGGGTTAGGTTTAGGGTTAGGGTTAGGGTTAGGGTTAGGATTAGGGTTAGCGTTAGCGTTAGGGTTAGGGTTAGAGTTAGCGTTAGGGTTAGGGTTAGGGTTAGCGTTAGCCTTAGGGTTAGGATTAGCATTAGCGTTAGGGTTAGGGTTAGGGTTAGCATTAGCGTTAGGGTTAGGGTTAGTGTTAGGGTTAGCGTTAGGGTTAGGGTTAGGGTTAGGGTTAGGGTTAGCGTTAGGGTTAGGGTTAGGGTTAGGGTTAGGGTTAGGGTTAGGGTTAGCGTTAGGTTTGGGGTTAGGGTTAGCGTTAGGGTTAGGGTTAGGGTTAGGGTTAGGGTTAGGGTTAGGGTTAGGTTTAGGGTTAGGGTTAGCGTTAGCGTCAGGGTTAGGGTTAGGGTTAGCATTAGGGTTAGGGTTAGGGTTAGGGTTAGCGTTAGCTTTAGGGTTAGGGTTAGCGTTAGGGTTAGGATTAGGGTTAGGGTTAGCGTTAGAGTTAGGGTTAGGGTTAGGGTTAGGGTTAGGGTTAGCGTTAGGGTTAGGGTTAGGGTTAGTGTTAGGGTTAGCGTTAGGGTTAGGGTTAGGGTTAGGGTTAGGGTTAGGGTTAGCGTTAGCGTTAGGGTAAGGGTTAGGGTTAGGGTTAGGGTTAGGGTTAGGGTTAGGGTTAGGGTTAGCGTTAGGTTTAGGGTTAGGGTTAGGGTTAGGGTTAGGGTTATCGTTAGGGTTAGGGTTAGGGTTAGGGTTAGCGTTAGCGTTAGGGTTAGGGTTAGGGTTAGGGTTAGCGTTAGCATTAGGGTTAGGTTTAGGGTTAGCGTTAGCGTTAGGGTTAGGGTTAGGGTTAGGGTTAGCGTTAGGGTTAGGGTTAGGGTTAGGGTTAGGGTTAGCGTTAGGGTTAGGGTTAGGGTTAGGGTTAGCGTTAGGTTAGGGTTAGGGTTAGCGTTAGCGTTAGGGTTAGGGTTAGGGTTATGGTTAGGTTTAGCGTTAGCATTAGGGTTAGGGTTAGGGTTAGCGTTAGCGTTAGGTTTAGGGTTAGGGTTACCGTTAGCGTTAAGCTTAGGGTTAGCGTTAGGGTTAGGGTTAGGGTTTCGGTTAGGGTTAGCGTTAGGGTTAGGGTTAGGGTTAGGGTTAGGTTTAGGATTAGGGTTAGCGTTAGGGTTAGGGTTAGGGTTAGGGTTGGCGTTAGGGTTAGGGTTAGGGTTAGGGTTAGCGTTAGGGTTAGTGTTAGGGTTAGGGTTAGGGTTAGCATTAGGGTTAGGATTAGGGTTAGCGTTAGTGTTAGGGTTAGGGTTACGGTTAGGGTTAATGGTAGGGTTAGCGTTAGCGTTAGGGTTAGGATTAGGGTTAGCGTTAGTGTTTAGGGTTAGCATTAGGGTTAGGGTTAGGGTTAGGGTTAGTGTTAGGGTTAGCGTTAAGGTTAGGGTAAGGGTTAGCGTTAGGGTTAGGGTTGGGGTTGGGGTTAGGGTTAGCGTTAGCGTTAGGGTTAGGGTTAGGGTTAGCGTTCGGGTTAGGGTTAGGGTTAGCGTTAGGGTTAGTGTTAGGGTTAGCGTTAGGGTTAGGGTTAGGGTTAGCGTTAGGGTTAGCGTTAGCGTTAGCGTTAGGGTTAGGGTTAGGGTTAGCGTTAGGGTTAGGGTTAGGGTTAGGGTTAGGGTTAGCGTTAGGGTAAAGCTTTTGGTTAGTGTTAGGGTTAGAGTTAAGGTTAGCGTTAGTGTTAGGGTTAGGGTTAGGGTTAGCGTTAGGGTTAGGGTTAGGGTTAGGGTGAGCGTTAGCGTTAGGGTAGGGTTAGGGTTAGGTTTAGGGTTAGGGTTAGCGTTAGCGTTAGAGTTAGGGTTAGGGTTAGCGTAAGGGTTAGGGTTAGGGTTAGGGTTAGGGTTAGGGTTAGGGTTAGCATTAGCGTTAGGGTTAGGGTTAGCTTTAGTGTTAGCGTTAGGGTTAGCGTTAGGGTTAGTGTTAGGGTTAGGGTTAGCGTTAGGGTTAGGGTTAGGGTTAGCTTTAGTGTTAGGGTTAGTGTTAGCGTTAGGGTTAGTGTTAGGGTTAGCGTTAGCGTTTGGGTTAGCGTTAGAGTTAGCGTTAGGGTTAGGGTTAGGGTTAGCGTTAGCGTTAGGGTTAGGGTTAGGGTTAGCGTTAGTGTTAGGGTTAGCGTTAGCGTTAGGGTTAGGGTTAGGGTTAGCGTTAGGGTTAGGGTTAGGGTTAGGGTTATGTTAGGGTTAGGGTTAGTGTTAGGTTTAGGGTAAAGCTTAGGGTTAGGGTTAGGGTTAGCATTAGCGTTAGTGCTAGGGTTAGGGTTAGTGTTAGGGTTAGCGTTAGGGTTAGGGTTAGGGTTAGGGTTAGGGTTAGCGTTAGTGTTAGGGTTAGCGTTAGCGTTAGGGTAGGGTTAGGGTTAGGGTTAGCGTTAGCGTTAGGGTTAGGGTTAGCGTTAGCGTTAGGGATAGGGTTAGGGTTAGGGTTAGGGTTAGGGTTAGGGTTAGGGTTAGCATTAGCGTTAGTGTTAGGGTTAGGGTTAGCGTTAGCGTTGGCGTTAGGGTTAGCGTTAGGGTTAGCGTTAGGGTTAGGGTTAGCGTTAGGGTTAGGGTTAGGGTTAGCATTAGCGTTACGGTTAGGGTTAGGGTTAGCGTTAGCGTTAGCATTAGGGTTAGCGTTAGGGTTAGCGTTAGGGTTAGGGTTAGGGTTAGGGTTAGCATTAGCGTTAGGGCTAGGGTTAGGGTTAGCGTTAGCGTTAGGGTTAGGGTTAGCGTTAGGGTTAGGGTTAGCGTTAGGGTTAGGGTTAGGGTTAGGTTTAGGGTTAGCGTTAGGGTTAGGGTTAGGGTTAGGGTTAGGGTTAGGGTTAGGTTTAGCGTTAGGGTTAGGGTTAGGGTTACGGTTAGGGTTAGGGTTAGGGTTAGCGTTAGGGTTAGGGTTAGCGTTAGGGTTAG
>NW_027458250.1:70000-87500 GCF_050624435.1 Tenrec ecaudatus
TAGGGTTAGCGTTAGTGTTAGGGTTAGCATTAGGGTTAGGGTTAGGGTTAGGGTTAGTGTTAGGGTTAGCGTTAGGGTTAGGGTAAGGGTTAGCGTTAGGGTTAGGGTTGGGGTTGGGGTTAGGGTTAGCGTTAGCTTTAGGGTTAGGGTTAGGGTTAGCGTTAGGGTTAGGGTTAGGGTTAGCGTTAGGGTTAGGGTTAGGGTTAGGGTTGGCGTTAGGGTTAGGGTTAGGTTTAGGGTTAGCATTAGGGTTAGGGTTAGGGTTAGGGTTAGGGTTAGGGTTAGGGTTAGGGTTAGGGTTAGGGTTAGGGTTAGCGTTAGGGTTAGGGTTACGGTTACGGTTACGGTTAGGGTTAGTGGTAGGGTTAGCGTTAGCGTTAGGGTTAGGATTAGGGTTAGCGTTAGCGTTAGGGTTAGGGTTATGGTTAGCGTTAGGGTTAGGGTTAGGGTTAGGGTTAGGGTTAGCGTTAGGGTTAGGTTTAGGGTTAGGGTTAGGGTTAGGATTAGGGTTAGGGTTAGGGATAGCGTTAGCATTAGGGTTAGGGTTAGGGTTAGCGTTAGGGTTAGGGTTAGGGTTAGGGTTAGCGTTAGTGTTAGGGTTAGCATTAGGGTTAGGGTTAGGGTTAGGGTTAGTGTTAGGGTTAGCGTTAGGGTTAGGGTAAGGGTTAGCGTTAGGGTTAGGGTTGGGGTTGGGGTTAGGGTTAGCGTTAGCGTTAGGGTTAGGGTTAGGGTTAGCGTTAGGGTTAGGGTTAGGGTTAGCGTTAGGGTTAGGGTTAGGATTAGCGTTAGGGTTAGGGTTAGGGTTAGCGTTAGGGTTAGCGTTAGCATTAGCGTTAGGGTTAGGGTTAGGGTTAGCGTTAGGGTTAGGGTTAGGGTTAGGGTTAGGGTTAGGGTTAGGGTAAAGCTTTTGGTTAGTGTTAGGGTTAGAGTTAGGGTTAGCGTTAGTGTTAGCGTTAGGGTTAGCGTTAGGGTTAGTGTTAGGGTTAGGGTTAGTGTTAGGGTTAGGGTTAGGGTTAGCTTTAGTGTTAGGGTTAGTGTTAGCTTTAGGGTTAGGGTTAGGGTTAGCGTTAGCGTTAGGGTTCGCGTTAGGGTTAGCGTTAGGGTTAGGGTTAGGGTTAGCGTTAGCGTTAGGGTTAGGGTTAGGGTTAGCGTTAGTGGTAGGGTTAGCGTTAGCGTTAGGGTTAGGGTTAGGGTTAGCGTTAGCGTTAGGGTTAGGGTTAGGGTTAGCGTTAGGGTTAGGGTTAGGGTTAGGGTTAGGGTTATGTTAGGGTTAGGGTTAGGGTTAGTGTTAGGGTTAGGGTTAGGGTTAGGGATAGGTTTAGGGTAAAGCTTAGGGTTAGGGTTAGGGTTAGCGTTAGCGTTAGGGTTAGGGTTAGGGTTAGTGTTAGGGTTAGCGTTAGGGTTAGGGTTAGGGTTAGGGTTAGGGTTAGGGTTAGGGTTAGCGTTAGTGTTAGGGTTAGCGTTAGCATTAGGGTAGGGTTGGGGTTAGGGTTAGCGTTAGCGTTAGGGTTAGGGTTAGCGTTAGGGTGAGGGTTAGGGTTAGGGTTAGGGTAAGGGTTAGGGTTAGGGTTAGGGTTAGCATTAGCGTTAGGGTTAGGGCTAGGGTTAGCGTTAGCGTTAGCGTTAGGGTTAGCGTTAGGGTTAGCGTTAGGGTTAGGGTTAGCGTTAGGGTTAGGGTTAGGGTTAGGGTTAGGGTTAGGGTTAGGGTTAGGGTTAGGGTTAGCGTTAGCGTTAGGGCTAGGGTTAGCGTTAGCGTTAGCGTTAGCGTTAGCGTTAGGGTTAGCGTTAGGGTGAGCGTTAGGGTTAGGGTTAGGGTTATGGTTAGGGTTAGGGTTAGGGTTAGGGTTATGGTTAGGGTTAGGGTTAGGGTTAGCATTAGCGTTAGGGCTAGGGTTAGCGTTAGCGTTATGGTTAGCGTTAGGGTGAGCGTTAGGGTTAGGGTTAGCGTTAGGGTTAGGGTTAGGGTTAGGGTTAGGGTTAGGGTTAGGGTTAGGGTTAGCGTTAGGGTTAGGGTTAGGGTTAGGGTTACGGTTAGGGTTAGGGTTAGGGTTAGCGTTAGGGTTAGGGTTAGCGTTAGGGTTAGGGTTAGGGTTAGGGTTAGCGTTAGGGTTAGGGTTAGGGTTAGCCTTAGCGTTAGGGTTAGGGTTAGGGTTAGCGTTAGGGTTAGGGTTAGGGTTAGGGTTAGGGTTAGGGTTAGCGTTAGCATTAGGGTTAGGGTTAGGGTTAGCGTTAGCGTTAGGGTTAGGGTTAGGGTTAGCGTTAGGGTTAGGGTTAGGGTTAGGGTTAGGGTTAGGGTTAGCGTTAGGGTTAGGGTTAGGGTTAGGGTTAGGGTTAGGGTTAGGGTTAGCGTTAGGGTTAGGGTTAGGGTTACGGTTAGCGTTAGGGTTAGGGTTAGGGTTAGGTTTAGGGTTAGCATTAGGTTTAGGGTTAGCGTTAGGGTTAGGGTTAGGGTTACAGTTAGGGTTAGTGGTAGGGTTAGCGTTAGCGTTAGGGTTAGGGTTAGGGTTAGCGTTAGCGTTAGGGTTAGGGTTAGGGTTAGGTTTAGGGTTAGGGTTAGGGTTAGCGTTAGGGTTAGGGTTAGGGTTAGGGTTAGGGTTAGCGTTAGGTTTAGGGTTAGGGTTAGGGTTAGCGTTAGTGTTAGGGTTAGCATTAGAGTTAGGGTTAGGGTTAGGGTTAGTGTTAGGGTTAGCGTTAGGGTTAGGGTTAGAGTTAGCTTTAGGGTTAGGGTTAGGGTTGGGATTGGGGTTAGGTTTAGCATTAGCGTTAGGGTTAGGGTTAGGGTTAGCGTTAGGGTTAGGTTTAGGGTTAGCGTTAGGGTTAGGGTTAGGCTTAGCGTTAGGGTTAGGGTTAGGGTTAGCGTTAGGGTTAGCGTTAGCGTTGGCGTTAGGGTTAGGGTTAGGGTTAGCGTTAGGGTTAGGGTTAGGGTTAGGGTTAGGGTTAGGGTTAGGGTAAAGCTTAGGGTTAGTGTTAGGGTTAGAGTTAGGGTTAGCGTTAGTGTTAGGGTTAGGGTTAGGGTTAGGGTTAGGGTTAGGGTTAGGGTTAGCATTAGGGTTAGGGTTAGGGTTAGCGTTAGCGTTAGGGTAGGGTTAGGGTTAGGTTTAGGGTTAGGGTTAGCGTTAGCGTTAGAGTTAGGTTTAGTGTTAGGGTTAGCATTAGCCTTAGGGTTAGGTTTAGGGTTAGCGTTAGTGTTAGCGTTAGGGTTAGCATTAGGGTTAGTGTTAGGGTTAGGGTTAGCTTTAGGGTTAGGGTTAGGGTTAGCTTTAGTGTTAGGGTTAGTGTTAGCGTTAGGGTTAGGGTTAGGGTTAGCGTTAGCGTTAGGGTTAGCGTTAGAGTTAGCGTTAGGTTTAGGGTTAGGGTTAGCGTTAGCGTTAGGGTTAGGGTTAGGGTTAGCGTTAGTGTTAGGGTTAGCGTTAGCGTTAGGGTTAGGGTTAGGGTTAGCGTTAGCGTTAGGGATAGGGTTAGGGTTAGCGTTAGGGTTAGGGTTAGGGTTAGGGTTATGTTAGGGTTAGGGTTAGGGTTAGTGTTAGGGTTTGGGTTAGGGTTAGTGTTAGGGTTAGCGTTAGGGTTAGGGTTAGGGTTAGCGTTAGTGTTAGGGTTAGCATTAGCTTTCGGGTTAGGGTTAGTGTTAGGGTTAGCGTTAGGGTTAGGGTTAGGGTTAGGGTTAGGGTTAGGGTTAGCGTTAGTGTTAGGGTTAGCGTTAGCGTTAGGGTAGTGTTAGGGTTAGGGTTAGCGTTAGCGTTAGGGTTAGGGTTAGCGTTAGGGTTAGGGTTAGGGTTAGGGTTAGGGTTAGGGTTAGGTTTAGGGTTAGGGTTAGCATTAGCGTTAGGGTTAGGGTTAGGGTTAGCGTTAGCGTTAGCGTTAGGGTTAGCGTTAGGGTTAGCGTTAGGGTTAGGGTTAGCGTTAGGGTTAGGGTTAGGGTTAGGGTTAGGGTTAGGGTTAGGTTTAGGGTTAGCGTTAGGGTTAGGGTTAGGGTTAGTGTTAGGGTTAGCGTTAGGGTTAGGGTTAGGGTTAGGGTTAGCATTAGGTTTAGGGTTAGGGTTAGCGTTAGCGTTAGGGTTAGGGTTAGGGTTAGCGTTAGCGTTAGCGTTAGGGTTCGCGTTAGGGTTAGCGTTAGGGTTATGGTTAGCGTTAGGGTTAGGGTTAGGGTTAGGGTTAGGGTTAGCGTTAGGGTTAGGGTTAGGGTTAGGGTTAGCGTTAGGGTTAGGGTTAGGGTTAGGGTTACGGTTAGGGTTAGGGTTAGGGTTAGCATTAGGGTTAGGGTTAGCGTTAGGTTTAGGGTTAGGGTTAGGGTTAGGGTTAGGGTTAGGGTTAGGGTTAGCGTTAGGGTTAGGGTTAGCGTTAGCGTTAGGGTTAGGGTTAGGGTTGGGGTTGGGGTTAGGTTTAGCATTAGCGTTAGGGTTAGGGTTAGGGTTAGCGTTAGGGTTAGGTTTAGGGTTAGCGTTAGGGTTAGGGTTAGGGTTAGCGTTAGGGTTAGGGTTAGGGTTAGGGTTAGGGTTAGGGTAAAGCTTAGGGTTAGTGTTAGGGTTAGAGTTAGGGTTAGCGTTAGTGTTAGGGTTAGGGTTAGGGTTAGGGTTAGGGTTAGGGTTAGCATTAGGGTTAGGGTTAGGGTTAGGGTTAGCGTTTGCCTTAGGGTAGGGTTAGGGTTAGGTTTAGGGTTAGGGTTAGTGTTAGCGTTAGAGTTAGGGTTAGGGTTAGGGTTAGCGTTAGGGTTAGAGTTAGGGTTAGGGTTAGGGTTAGGGTTAGCTTTAGGGTTAGGGTTAGGGTTAGGTGTAGCGTTAGGGTTAGGGTTAGTGTTAGGGTTAGCGTTAGGGTTAGGGTTAGAGTTAGTGTTAGGGTTAGCGTTAGGGTTAGGGTTAGGGTTAGGGTTAGGGTTAGCGTTAACGTTAGGGTTAGGGTAAGGGTTAGGGTTAGGGTTAGCTTTAGGGTTAGCGTTAGCGTTAGGGTTAGGGTTAGGGTTAGGGTTAGGGTTAGGTTTAGGGTTAGCGTTAGGGTTAGGGTTAGGGTTAGGTTTAGGGTTAGGGTTAGATTTAGGGTTAGGGTTAGGGTTAGGGTTAGGGTTAGGGTTAGCGTTAGCGTTAGTGTTAGGGTTAGAGTTAGCGTTAGGGTTAGGGTTAGGGTTAGCGTTAGGGTTAGGGTTAGGGTTAGCATTAGCGTTAGGGTTAGGGTTAGGGTTAGCGTTAACGTTAGGGTTAGTGTTAGGGTTAGGGTTAGCTTTAGGGTTAGCGTTAGCGTTAGGGTTAGGGTTAGGGTTAGGGTTAGGGTTAGGGTTAGGGTTAGGTTTAGGGTTAGCGTTAGGGTTAGGGTTAGGGTTAGGTTTAGGGTTAGCGTTAGGTTTAGGGTTAGGGTTAGGGTTAGGGTTAGGGTTAGCGTTAGCGTTAGGGTTAGGGTTAGAGTTAGCGTTAGGGTTAGGGTTAGGGTTAGCGTTAGGGTTAGGGTTAGGGTTAGCATTAGCGTTAGGGTTAGGGTTAGGGTTAGCGTTAGCGTTAGGGTTAGGGTTAGGGTTAGTGTTAGGGTTAGCGTTAGGGTTAGGGTTAGGGTTAGGGTTAGCGTTAGGGTTAGGGTTAGGGTTAGGGTTAGGGTTAGGGTTAGGGTTAGTGTTAGGGTTAGGGTTAGGGTTAGCGTTAGGGTTAGGGTTAGGGTTAGGGTTAGGTTTAGGGTTAGGCTTAGCGTTAGCGTCAGGGTTAGGGTTAGGGTTAGCATTAGGGTTAGGGTTAGGGTTAGGGTTAGCGTTAGCTTTAGGGTTAGGGTTAGCGTTAGGGTTAGGGTTAGGGTTAGGGTTAGCGTTAGAGTTAGGGTTAGGTTTAGGGTTAGGGTTAGGGCTAGCGTTAGGGTTAGGGTTAGAGTTAGGGTTAGCGTTAGGGTTAGGGTTAGGTTTAGGGTTAGGGTTAGGGTTAGCGTTAGCGTTAGGGTAAGGGTTAGGGTTAGGGTTAGGGTTAGGTTTAGCGTTAGGTTTAGGGTTAGGGTTAGAGTTAGGGTTAGGGTTAGCGTTAGGTTTAGGGTTAGGGTTAGGGTTAGCGTTAGCTTTAGGGTTAGGGTTAGGGTTAGGGTTCGGGTTAGCGTTAGCATTAGGGTTAGGGTTAGGGTTAGCGTTAGCGTTAGGGTTAGGGTTAGGGTTAGCGTTAGGCTTAGGGTTAGGGTTAGGGTTAGGGTTAGGGTTAGCATTAGGGTTAGGGTTAGGGTTAGGGTTAGCGTTAGGGTTAGGGTTAGGGTTAGCGTTAGCGTTAGCGTTAGGGTTAGGGTTAGGGTTATGGTTAGGTTTAGCGTTAGCATTAGGGTTAGGGTTAGGGTTAGCGTTAGCGTTAGGGTTAGGGTTAGGGTTAGCGTTAGGGTTAAGCTTAGGGTTAGGGTTAGGGTTAGGGTTAGGGTTAGGGTTAGCGTTAGGGTTAGGGTTAGGGTTAGGGTTAGGGTTAGCGTTAGGGTTAGGGTTAGGGTTAGGGTTGGCGTTAGGGTTAGGGTTAGGGTTAGGGTTAGCGTTAGGGTTAGGGTTAGGGTTAGGGTTAGGGTTAGGGTTAGGGTTAGGGTTAGCGTTAGGGTTACGGTTACGGTTACGGTTACGGTTAGGGTTAGTGGTAGGGTTAGCGTTAGCGTTAGGGTTAGGATTAGGGTTAGCGTTAGCGTTAGGGTTAGGGTTATGGTTAGCGTTAGGGTTAGGGTTAGGGTTAGGGTTAGGGTTAGGGTTAGCGTTAGGGTTAGGTTTAGGGTTAGGGTTAGGGTTAGGATTAGGGTTAGGGTTAGGGATACCGTTAGCATTAGGGTTAGGGTTAGGGTTAGCGTTAGGGTTAGGGTTAGGGTTAGGGTTAGCGTTAGTGTTAGGGTTAGCATTAGGGTTAGGGTTAGGGTTAGGGTTAGTGTTAGGGTTAGCGTTAGGGTTAGGGTAAGGGTTAGCGTTAGGGTTAGGGTTGGGGTTGGGGTTAGGGTTAGCGTTAGCTTTAGGGTTAGGGTTAGGGTTAGCGTTAGGGTTAGGGTTAGGGTTAGCGTTAGGGTTAGGGTTAGGGTTAGGGTTGGCGTTAGGGTTAGGGTTAGGGTTAGGGTTAGCGTTAGGGTTAGGGTTAGGGTTAGGGTTAGGGTTAGGGTTAGGGTTAGGGTTAGGGTTAGGGTTAGGGTTAGCGTTAGGGTTAGGGTTACGGTTACGGTTACGGTTAGGGTTAGTGGTAGGGTTAGCGTTAGCGTTAGGGTTAGGATTAGGGTTAGCGTTAGCGTTAGGGTTAGGGTTATGGTTAGCGTTAGGGTTAGGGTTAGGGTTAGGGTTAGGGTTAGGGTTAGCGTTAGGGTTAGGTTTAGGGTTAGGGTTAGGGTTAGGATTAGGGTTAGGGTTAGGGATAGCGTTAGCATTAGGGTTAGGGTTAGGGTTAGCGTTAGGGTTAGGGTTAGGGTTAGGGTTAGCGTTAGTGTTAGGGTTAGCATTAGGGTTAGGGTTAGGGTTAGGGTTAGTGTTAGGGTTAGCGTTAGGGTTAGGGTAAGGGTTAGCGTTAGGGTTAGGGTTGGGGTTGGGGTTAGGGTTAGCGTTAGCGTTAGGGTTAGGGTTAGGGTTAGCGTTAGGGTTAGGGTTAGGGTTAGCGTTAGGGTTAGGGTTAGGATTAGCGTTAGGGTTAGGGTTAGGGTTAGCGTTAGGGTTAGCGTTAGCATTAGCGTTAGGGTTAGGGTTAGGGTTAGCGTTAGGGTTAGGGTTAGGGTTAGGGTTAGGGTTAGGGTTAGGGTTAGGGTAAAGCTTTTGGTTAGTGTTAGGGTTAGAGTTAGGGTTAGCGTTAGTGTTAGCGTTAGGGTTAGCGTTAGGGTTAGTGTTAGGGTTAGGGTTAGCGTTAGGGTTAGGGTTAGGGTTAGCTTTAGTGTTAGGGTTAGTGTTAGCTTTAGGGTTAGGGTTAGGGTTAGCGTTAGCGTTAGGGTTCGCGTTAGGGTTAGCGTTAGGGTTAGGGTTAGGGTTAGCGTTAGCGTTAGGGTTAGGGTTAGGGTTAGCGTTAGTGGTAGGGTTAGCGTTAGCGTTAGGGTTAGGGTTAGGGTTAGCGTTAGCGTTAGGGTTAGGGTTAGGGTTAGCGTTAGGGTTAGGGTTAGGGTTAGGGTTAGGGTTATGTTAGGGTTAGGGTTAGGGTTAGTGTTAGGGTTAGGGTTAGGGTTAGGGATAGGTTTAGGGTAAAGCTTAGGGTTAGGGTTAGGGTTAGCGTTAGCGTTAGGGTTAGGGTTAGGGTTAGTGTTAGGGTTAGCGTTAGGGTTAGGGTTAGGGTTAGGGTTAGGGTTAGGGTTAGGGTTAGGGTTAGCGTTAGTGTTAGGGTTAGCGTTAGCATTAGGGTAGGGTTGGGGTTAGGGTTAGCGTTAGCGTTAGGGTTAGGGTTAGCGTTAGGGTGAGGGTTAGGGTTAGGGTTAGGGTTAGGGTTAGGGTTAGGGTTAGGGTTAGCATTAGCGTTAGGGTTAGGGCTAGGGTTAGCGTTAGCGTTAGCGTTAGGGTTAGCGTTAGGGTTAGCGTTAGGGTTAGGGTTAGCGTTAGGGTTAGGGTTAGGGTTAGGGTTAGGGTTAGGGTTAGGGTTAGGGTTAGGGTTAGCGTTAGCGTTAGGGCTAGGGTTAGCGTTAGCGTTAGCGTTAGCGTTAGCGTTAGGGTTAGCGTTAGGGTGAGCGTTAGGGTTAGGGTTAGGGTTATGGTTAGGGTTAGGGTTAGGGTTAGGGTTATGGTTAGGGTTAGGGTTAGGGTTAGCATTAGCGTTAGGGCTAGGGTTAGCGTTAGCGTTAGGGTTAGCGTTAGGGTGAGCGTTAGGGTTAGGGTTAGCGTTAGGGTTAGGGTTAGGGTTAGGGTTAGGGTTAGGGTTAGGGTTAGGGTTAGGGTTAGGGTTAGCGTTAGGGTTAGGGTTAGGGTTAGGGTTACGGTTAGGGTTAGGGTTAGGGTTAGCGTTAGGGTTAGGGTTAGCGTTAGGGTTAGGGTTAGGGTTAGGGTTAGCGTTAGGGTTAGGGTTAGGGTTAGCCTTAGCGTTAGGGTTAGGGTTAGGGTTAGCGTTAGGGTTAGGGTTAGGGTTAGGGTTAGGGTTAGGGTTAGCGTTAGCATTAGGGTTAGGGTTAGGGTTAGCGTTAGCGTTAGGGTTAGGGTTAGGGTTAGCGTTAGGGTTAGGGTTAGGGTTAGGGTTAGGGTTAGGGTTAGCGTTAGGGTTAGGGTTAGGGTTAGGGTTAGGGTTAGGGTTAGGGTTAGGGTTAGCGTTAGGGTTAGGGTTAGGGTTACGGTTAGCGTTAGGGTTAGGGTTAGGGTTAGGGTTAGGTTTAGGGTTAGCATTAGGTTTAGGGTTAGCGTTAGGGTTAGGGTTAGGGTTACAGTTAGGGTTAGTGGTAGGGTTAGCGTTAGCGTTAGGGTTAGGGTTAGGGTTAGCGTTAGCGTTAGGGTTAGGGTTAGGGTTAGGTTTAGGGTTAGGGTTAGGGTTAGCGTTAGGGTTAGGGTTAGGGTTAGGGTTAGGGTTAGGGTTAGGGTTAGCGTTAGGTTTAGGGTTAGGGTTAGGGTTAGCGTTAGTGTTAGGGTTAGCATTAGAGTTAGGGTTAGGGTTAGGGTTAGTGTTAGGGTTAGCGTTAGGGTTAGGGTTAGAGTTAGCTTTAGGGTTAGGGTTAGGGTTGGGATTGGGGTTAGGTTTAGCATTAGCGTTAGGGTTAGGGTTAGGGTTAGCGTTAGGGTTAGGTTTAGGGTTAGCGTTAGGGTTAGGGTTAGGCTTAGCGTTAGGGTTAGGGTTAGGGTTAGCGTTAGGGTTAGCGTTAGCGTTGGCGTTAGGGTTAGGGTTAGGGTTAGCGTTAGGGTTAGGGTTAGGGTTAGGGTTAGGGTTAGGGTTAGGGTAAAGCTTAGGGTTAGTGTTAGGGTTAGAGTTAGGGTTAGCGTTAGTGTTAGGGTTAGGGTTAGGGTTAGGGTTAGGGTTAGCATTAGGGTTAGGGTTAGGGTTAGCGTTAGCGTTAGGGTAGGGTTAGGGTTAGGTTTAGGGTTAGGGTTAGCGTTAGCGTTAGAGTTAGGTTTAGTGTTAGGGTTAGCATTAGCCTTAGGGTTAGGTTTAGGGTTAGCGTTAGTGTTAGCGTTAGGGTTAGCATTAGGGTTAGTGTTAGGGTTAGGGTTAGCTTTAGGGTTAGGGTTAGGGTTAGCTTTAGTGTTAGGGTTAGTGTTAGCGTTAGGGTTAGGGTTAGGGTTAGCGTTAGCGTTAGGGTTAGCGTTAGAGTTAGCGTTAGGTTTAGGGTTAGGGTTAGCGTTAGCGTTAGGGTTAGGGTTAGGGTTAGCGTTAGTGTTAGGGTTAGCGTTAGCGTTAGGGTTAGGGTTAGGGTTAGCGTTAGCGTTAGGGATAGGGTTAGGGTTAGCGTTAGGGTTAGGGTTAGGGTTAGGGTTATGTTAGGGTTAGGGTTAGGGTTAGTGTTAGGGTTTGGGTTAGGGTTAGTGTTAGGGTTAGCGTTAGGGTTAGGGTTAGGGTTAGCGTTAGTGTTAGGGTTAGCATTAGCGTTCGGGTTAGGGTTAGTGTTAGGGTTAGCGTTAGGGTTAGGGTTAGGGTTAGGGTTAGGGTTAGCGTTAGTGTTAGGGTTAGCGTTAGCGTTAGGGTAGTGTTAGGGTTAGGGTTAGCGTTAGCGTTAGGGTTAGGGTTAGCGTTAGGGTTAGGGTTAGGGTTAGGGTTAGGGTTAGGGTTAGGTTTAGGGTTAGGGTTAGCATTAGCGTTAGGGTTAGGGTTAGGGTTAGCGTTAGCGTTAGCGTTAGGGTTAGCGTTAGGGTTAGCGTTAGGGTTAGGGTTAGCGTTAGGGTTAGGGTTAGGGTTAGGGTTAGGGTTAGGGTTAGGTTTAGGGTTAGCGTTAGGGTTAGGGTTAGGGTTAGTGTTAGGGTTAGCGTTAGGGTTAGGGTTAGGGTTAGGGTTAGCATTAGGTTTAGGGTTAGGGTTAGCGTTAGCGTTAGGGTTAGGGTTAGGGTTAGCGTTAGCGTTAGCGTTAGGGTTCGCGTTAGGGTTAGCGTTAGGGTTATGGTTAGCGTTAGGGTTAGGGTTAGGGTTAGGGTTAGGGTTAGCGTTAGGATTAGGGTTAGGGTTAGGGTTAGCGTTAGGGTTAGGGTTAGGGTTAGGGTTACGGTTAGGGTTAGGGTTAGGGTTAGCATTAGGGTTAGGGTTAGCGTTAGGTTTAGGGTTAGGGTTAGGGTTAGGGTTAGGGTTAGGGTTAGCGTTAGGGTTAGGGTTAGCGTTAGCGTTAGGGTTAGGGTTAGGGTTGGGGTTGGGGTTAGGTTTAGCATTAGCGTTAGGGTTAGGGTTAGGGTTAGCGTTAGGGTTAGGTTTAGGGTTAGCGTTAGGGTTAGGGTTAGGGTTAGCATTAGGGTTAGGGTTAGGGTTAGGGTTAGGGTTAGGGTAAAGCTTAGGGTTAGTGTTAGGGTTAGAGTTAGGGTTAGCGTTAGTGTTAGGGTTAGGGTTAGGGTTAGGGTTAGGGTTAGGGTTAGGGTTAGCATTAGGGTTAGGGTTAGGGTTAGGGTTAGCGTTAGCGTTAGGGTAGGGTTAGGGTTAGGTTTAGGGTTAGGGTTAGTGTTAGCGTTAGAGTTAGGGTTAGGGTTAGCGTAAGGGTTAGGGTTAGGGTTAGGGTTAGGGTTAGGGTTAGGGTTAGCATTAGCGTTACGGTTAGGGTTAGGGTTAGCGTTAGTGTTAGCGTTAGGGTTAGCATTAGGGTTAGTGTTAGGGTTAGGGTTAGCTTTAGGGTTAGGGTTAGGGTTAGCTTTAGTGTTAGGGTTAGTGTTAGCGTTAGGGTTAGGGTTAGGGTTAGCGTTAGCGTTAGGTTTAGCGTTAGGGTTAGCGTTAGGGTTAGGGTTAGAGTTAGCGTTAGCGTTAGGGTTAGGGTTAGGGTTAGCGTTAGTGTTAGGGTTAGCGTTAGCGTTAGGGTTAGGGTTAGGGTTAGCGTTAGCGTTAGGGATAGGGTTAGGTTTAGCGTTAGGGTTAGAGTTAGGGTTAGGGTTAGGGTTATGTTAGGGTTAGGGTTAGGGTTAGTGTTAGGGTTTGGGTTAGGGTTAGTGTTAGGGTTAGCGTTAGGGTTAGGGTTAGGGTTAGCGTTAGTGTTTGGGTTAGCATTAGCGTTCGGGTTAGGGTTAGGGTTAGTGTTAGTGTTAGCGTTAGGGTTAGGGTTAGGGTTAGCGTTAGGGTTAGCGTTAGTGTTAGGGTTAGCGTTAGCGTTAGGGTAGTGTTAGGGTTAGGGTTAGCGTTAGCATTAGGGTTAGGATTAGCGTTAGGGTTAGGGTTAGGGTTAGGGTTAGGGTTAGGGTTAGGGTTAGGGTTAGGGTTAGGGTTAGCATTATCGTTAGGGTTAGGGTTAAGGTTACCGTTAGCGTTAGCGTTAGGGTTAGCGTTAGGGTTAGCGTTAGGTTTAGGGTTAGCGTTAGGGTTAGGGTTATGTTTAGCGTTAGGGTTAGGGTTAGGGTTAGGGTTAGGTTTAGGTTTAGGGTTAGCGTTAGGGTTAGGGTTAGGGTTAGTGTTAGGGTTAGCTTTAGGGTTAGGGTTAGGGTTAGGGTTAGCGTTAGGTTTAGGGTTAGGGTTAGGGTTAGGGTTAGGGTTAGGGTTAGCATTAGCATTAGGGTTAGGGTTAGGGTTAGCTTTAGCGTTAGCGTTAGGGTTCGCGTTAGGGTTAGCGTTAGGGTTAGGGTTAGCGTTAGGGTTAGGGTTAGGGTTACGGTTAGGGTTAGTGGTGGGGTTAGCGTTAGCGTTAGGGTTAGGGTTAGGGTTAGCGTTAGATTTAGGGTTGGGGTAAGGGTTAGCGTTAGGGTTAGGGTTAGGTTTAGGGTTAGGGTTAGGGTTAGGGTTAGGGTTAGCGTTAGTGTTCGGGTTAGCATTAGGGTTAGGGTTAGGGTTAGGGTTAGGGTTAGTGTTAGGGTTAGCGTTAGGGTTAGGGTTAGGGTTAGCGTTAGGGTTAGGGTTAGGGTTGGGTTGGGGTTAGGTTTAGCATTAGCGTTAGGGTTAGGGTTAGGGTTAGCGTTAGGGTTAGGTTTAGGGTTAGCGTTAGGGTTAGGGTTAGGGTTAGCGTTAGGGTAAGGGTTAGGGTTAGCGTTAGGGTTAGCGTTAGCGTTGGCGTTAGGGTTAGGGTTAGGGTTAGCGTTAGGGTTAGGGTTAGGGTTAGGGTTAGGGTTAGGGTTAGGGTTAGGGTAAAGCTTAGGGTTAGTGTTAGGGTTAGAGTTAGGGTTAGCGTTAGTGTTAGGGTTAGGGTTAGGGTTAGGATTAGGGTTAGCATTAGGGTTAGGGTTAGGGTTAGGGTTAGCGTTAGCGTTAGGGTAGGGTTAGGGTTAGGTTTAGGGTTAGGGTTAGCGTTAGCGTTAGAGTTAGGGTTAGGGTTAGCGTAAGGGTTAGGGTTAGGGTTAGGGTTAGGGTTAGGGTTAGGTTTAGCATTAGCGTTAGGGTTAGGGTTAGGGTTAGCGTTAGTGTTAGCGTTAGGGTTAGCATTAGGGTTAGTGTTAGGGTTAGGGTTAGCTTTAGGGTTAGGGTTAGGGTTAGCTTTAGTGTTAGGGTTAGTGTTAGCGTTAGGGTTAGGGTTAGGGTTAGCGTTAGCGTTAGGGTTAGCGTTAGGGTTAGCGTTAGGTTTAGGGTTAGGGTTAGCGTTAGCGTTAGCGTTAGGGTTAGGGTTAGGGTTAGCGTTAGTGTTAGGGTTAGCGTTAGCGTTAGGGTTAGGGTTAGGGTTAGCGTTAGCGTTAGCGTTAGGGATAGGGTTAGGGTTAGCGTTAGGATTAGGGTTAGGGTTAGGGTTAGGGTTATGTTAGGGTTAGGGTTAGGGTTAGTGTTAGGGTTTGGGTTAGGGTTAGTGTTAGGGTTAGCGTTAGGGTTAGGGTTAGGGTTAGCGTTAGGGTTAGGGTTAGCATTAGCGTTCGGGTTAGGGTTAGGGTTAGTGTTAGGGTTAGCGTTAGGGTTAGGGTTAGGGTTAGGGTTAGGGTTAGCGTTAGTGTTACGGTTAGCGTTAGCGTTAGGGTAGTGTTAGGGTTAGGGTTAGCGTTAGCGTTAGGGTTAGGGTTAGCGTTAGGGTTAGGGTTAGGGTTAGGGTTAGGGTTAGGGTTAGGGTTAGGGTTAGGTTTAGGGTTAGGGTTAGCATTAGCGTTAGGGTTAGGGTTAGGGTTAGCGTTAGCGTTAGCGTTAGGGTTAGCGTTAGGGTTAGCGTTAGGGTTAGGGTTAGCGTTAGGGTTAGGGTTAGGGTTAGGGTTAGGTTTAGGGTTAGCGTTAGGGTTAGGGTTAGGGTTAGGGTTAGTGTTAGGGTTAGCGTTAGGGTTAGGGTTAGGGTTAGGGTTAGCGTTAGGTTTAGGGTTAGGGTTAGGGTTAGGGTTAGGGTTAGGGTTAGGGTTAGGGTTAGCATTAGCGTTAGGGTTAGGGTTAGGGTTAGCTTTAGCGTTAGCGTTAGGGTTCGCGTTAGGGTTAGCGTTAGGGTTAGGGTTAGCGTTAGGGTTAGGGTTAGGGTTAGGGTTAGCGTTAGGGTTAGGATTAGGGTTAGTGTTACGGTTAGGGTTAGGGTTAGGGTTAGCGTTACGGTTAGGGTTAGCGTTAGGGTTAGGGTTAGGGTTAGTGTTACGGTTAGGGTTAGGGTTAGGGTTAGCGTTAGGGTTAGGGTTAGCGTTAGGGTTAGGGTTACGGTTAGGGTTAGGGTTAGGGTTAGGGTTAGCGTTAGGGTTAGGGTTAGCGTTAGCGTTAGGGTTAGGGTTAGGGTTGGGGTAGGGGTTAGGTTTAGCATTAGCGTTAGGGTTAGGGTTAGGGTTAGCGTTAGGGTTAGGTTTAGGGTTAGCGTTAGGGTTAGGGTTAGCGTTAGCGTTAGGGTTAGGGTTAGGGTTAGCGTTAGGTTTAGCGTTAGCGTTGGCGTTAGGGTTAGGGTTAGGGTTAGCGTTAGGGTTAGGGTTAGGGTTAGGGTTAGGGTTAGGGTAAAGCTTAGGGTTAGTGTTAGGGTTAGAGTTAGGGTTAGCGTTAGTGTTAGGGTTAGGGTTAGGGTTAGGGTTAGGGTTAGGGTTAGCATTAGGGTTAGGGTTAGGGTTAGCGTTAGCTTTAGGGTAGGGTTAGGGTTAGGTTTAGGTTTAGGGTTAGCGTTAGCGTTAGAGTTAGGGTTAGGGTTAGCGTAAGGGTTAGGGTTAGGGTTAGGGTTAGGGTTAGGGTTAGGGTTAGGGTTAGGGTTAGCATTAGCGTTAGGGTTAGGGTTAGGGTTAGCGTTAGTGTTAGCGTTAGGGTTAGCATTAGGGTTAGTGTTAGGGTTAGGGTTAGCTTTAGCGTTAGGGTTAGGGTTAGCTTTAGTGTTAGTGTTAGTGTTAGCGTTAGGGTTAGGGTTAGGGTTAGCGTTAGCGTTAGGGTTAGCGTTAGGGTTAGCGTTAGGGTTAGGGTTAGGGTTAGCGTTAGCGTTAGGGTTAGGGTTAGGGTTAGCGTTAGAGTAGTGTTAAGGTTAGGGTTAGCGTTAGCGTTAGGGTTAGGGTTAGCGTTAGGGTTAGGGTTAGGGTTAGGGTTAGGGTTAGGGTTAGGGTTAGCATTAGCGTTAGGGTTAGGGTTAGGGTTAGCTTTAGCGTTAGCGTTAGGGTTCGCGTTAGGGTTAGCGTTAGGGTTAGGGTTAGCGTTAGGGTTAGGGTTAGGGTTAGGGTTAGGGTTAGGGTTAGGGTTAGCGTTAGGGTTAGGGTTAGGGTTAGGGTTAGCGTTAGGGTTAGGGTTAGGGTTAGGGTTACGGTTAGGGTTAGGGTTAGGGTTAGCGTTAGGGTTAGGGTTAGCATTAGGTTTAGGGTTAGGGTTAGGGTTAGGGTTAGGGTTAGCGTTAGGGTTAGGGTTAGGGTTAGCGTTAGGGTTAGGGTTAGGGTTAGCGTTAGGGTTAGCGTTAGCGTTAGCGTTAGGGTTAGGGTTAGCGTTAGGGTTAGGGTTAGGGTTAGGGTTAGGGTTAGGGTAAAGCTTAGGGTTAGTGTTAGGGTTAGAGTTAGGGTTAGCGTTAGTGTTAGGGTTAGGGTTAGGGTTAGGGTTAGGGTTAGCGTTAGGGTTAGGTTTAGGGTTAGGTTTAGCGTTAGCGTTAGAGTTAGGATTAGGGTTAGCGTAAGGGTTAGGTTTAGGGTTAGGGTTAGGGTTAGGGTTAGGGTTAGGGTTAGGGTTAGCGTTAGTGTTAGGGTTAGCATTAGCGTTCGGGTTAGGGTTAGGGTTAGTGTTAGGGTTAGCGTTAAGGTTAGGGTTAGGGTTAGGGTTAGGGTTAGCGTTAGTGTTAGGGTTAGCGTTAGCGTTAGGGTAGTGTTAGGGTTAGGGTTAGCGTTAGCGTTAGGGTTAGGATTAGCGTTAGGGTTAGGGTTAGGGTTAGGGTTAGGGTTAGGGTTAGGGTTAGCATTAGCGTTAGGGTTAGGGTTAAGGTTAGCGTTAGCGTTAGCGTTAGGGTTAGCGTTAGGGTTAGCGTTAGGGTTAGGGTTAGGGTTAGGGTTAGGGTTAGGGTTAGGGTTAGGGTTAGGGTTAGGGTTAGGGTTAGGTTTAGGGTTAGCGTTAGGGTTAGGGTTAGGGTTAGTGTTAGGGTTAGGGTTAGGGTTAGGGTTAGGGTTAGGGTTAGGGTTAGCGTTAGGTTTAGGGTTAGGGTTAGGGTTAGGGTTAGGGTTAGCATTAGCGTTAGGGTTAGGGTTAGGGTTAGCTTTAGCGTTAGCGTTAGGGTTCGCGTTAGGGTTAGCGTTAGGGTTAGGGTTAGCGTTAGGGTTAGGGTTAGGGTTACGGTTAGGGTTAGTGGTGGGGTTAGCGTTAGCGTTAGGGTTAGGGTTAGCGTTAGATTTAGGGTTAGGGTTAGTGTTAGCGTTAGGGTTAGGGTTAGGTTTAGGGTTAGGGTTAGGGTTAGCGTTAGGGTTAGGGTTAGGGTTAGGGTTAGGGTTAGCGTTAGCATTAGGGTTAGGGTTAGGGTTAGCGTTAGGGTTAGGGTTAGGGTTAGGGTTAGCGTTAGTGTTAGGTTTAGGGTTAGGGTTAGGGTTAGCGTTAGGGTTAGGGTTAGGGTTAGTGTTAGGGTTAGCGTTAGGGTTAGGGTTAGGGTTAGCGTTAGGGTTAGGGTTAGGGTTGCGGTTGGGGTTAGGTTTAGCATTAGCGTTAGGGTTAGGGTTAGGGTTAGCGTTAGGGTTAGGTTTAGGGTTAGCGTTAGGGTCAGGGTTAGGGTTAGCGTTAGGGTTAGGGTTAGGGTTAGCGTTAGGGTTAGCGTTAGCGTTGGCGTTAGGGTTAGGGTTAGGGTTAGCGTTAGGGTTAGGGTTAGGGTTAGGGTTAGGGTTAGGGTAAAGCTTAGGGTTAGTGTTAGGGTTAGAGTTAGGGTTAGCGTTAGTGTTAGGGTTAGGGTTAGGGTTAGGGTTAGGGTTAGCGTTAGCGTTAGAGTTAGGGTTAGGGTTAGCGTAAGGGTTAGGGTTAGGGTTAGGGTTAGGGTTAGGGTTAGGGTTAGGGTTAGCATTAGCGTTAGGGTTAGGGTTAGGGTTAGCGTTAGTGTTAGCGTTAGGGTTAGCATTAGGGTTAGGGTTAGGGTTAGGGTTAGCTTTAGGGTTAGGGTTAGGGTTAGCTTTAGTGTTAGGGTTAGTGTTAGCGTTAGGGTTAGGGTTAGCGTTAGCGTT
>NW_027458250.1:97500-100000 GCF_050624435.1 Tenrec ecaudatus
GGGTTAGGGTTAGGGTTAGTGTTAGGGTTAGCGTTAGGTTTAGGGTTAGGGTTAGAGTTAGGGTTAGGGTTAACGTTAGTGTTAGGGTTAGCATTAGCGTTAGGGTTAGGGTTAGGGTTAGTGTAAGGGTTAGCGTTAGGGTTAGGGTTAGGGTTAGGGTTAGCGTTAGTGTTAGGTTTAGCGTTAGCATTAGGGTAGGGTTAGGGTTAGGGTTAGCGTTAGCGTTAGGGTTAGGGTTAGCGTTAGGGTTAGGGTTAGGGTTAGGGTTAGGGTTAGGGTTAGCATTAGCGTTAGGGTTAGGGTTAGGGTTAGCGTTAGCGTTAGGGTTAGCGTTAGGGTTAGCGTTAGGGTTAGGGTTAGCGTTAGCGTTAGGGTTAGGGTTAGGGTTAGGTTTAGGGTTAGCGTTAGGGTTAGGGTTAGGGTTAGTGTTAGGGTTAGCGTTAGGGTTAGGGTTAGGGTTAGGGTTAGCGTTAGGTTTAGGGTTAGGGTTAGGGTTAGGGTTAGGGTTAGGGTTAGGGTTAGGGTTAGGGTTAGCATTAGCGTTAGGGTTAGGGTTAGGGTTAGCGTTAGCGTTAGCGTTAGGGTTCGCGTTAGGGTTAGCGTTAGGGTTAGGGTTAGCGTTAGGGTTAGGGTTAGGATTAGGTTTATGGTTAGGGTTAGCGTTAGGGTTAGGGTTAGGGTTAGGGTTAGGGTTAGGGTTAGCATTAGTGTTAGGGTTAGGGTTAGGGTTACGGTTAGGGTTAGCGTTAGGGTTAGCGTTAGGGTTTGGGTTAGCGTTAGGGTTAGGTTTAGGGTTAGGGTTAGCGTTAGGGTTAGGGTTAGGGTTAGCGTTAGGGTTAGCGTTAGGGTTAGGGTTAGCGTTAGCGTTAGGGTTAGGGTTAGGGTTAGGGTTAGGTTTAGGGTTAGCGTTAGGGTTAGGGTTAGGGTTAGTGTTAGGGTTAGCGTTAGGTTTAGGGTTAGGGTTAGGGTTAGCGTTAGGTTTAGGGTTAGGGTTAGGGTTAGGGTTAGGGCTAGGGTTAGGGTTAGGGTTAGGGTTAGCATTAGCGTTAGGGTTAGGGTTAGGGTTAGCGTTAGCGTTAGCGTTAGGGTTCGCGTTAGGGTTAGCGTTAGGGTTAGGGTTAGCGTTAGGGTTAGGGTTAGGGTTAGGTTTAGGGTTAGGGTTAGCGTTAGGGTTAGGGTTAGGGTTAGGGTTAGGGTTAGGGTTAGGGTTAGGGTTAGCGTTAGGGTTAGGGTTAGGGTTAGGGTTACCGTTAGGGTTAGCGTTAGGGTTAGCGTTAGGTTTTGGGTTAGCGTTAGGTTTAGGGTTAGGGTTAGGGTTAGGGTTAGGGTTAGGGTTAGCGTTAGGTTTAGGGTTAACGTTAGCATTAGGATTAGGGTTAGCGTTAGCGTTTTGGTTAGGGTTAGGGTTAGCGTTAGGGTTAGCGTTAGGTTTAGCGTTAGGGTTAGGGTTAGCGTTAGGGTTAGGGTTAGGGTTAGCGTTAGTGTTAGGGTTAGCGTTAGCGTTAGGGTTAACGTTAGGTTTAGCGTTAGGGTTAGGGTTAGGTTTAGGGTTACGGTTAGCGTTAGTGTTAGGGTTAGCGTTAGCATTAGGGTTAGGGTTAGAGTTAGCGTTAGCGTTAGGGTTAGGGTTAGGGTTAGCGTTAGGGTTAGGGTTAGGGTTAGGGTTAGTGTTAGGGTTAGGGTTAGGTTTAGTGTTAGGGTTAGGGTTAGGGTTAGGGTAAAGCTTAGGGTTAGGGTTAGGGTTAGCATTAGGGTTAGCGTTAGGGTAAGGGTTAGGGTTAGGGTTAGGGTTAGGGTTAGGTTAGCGTTAGGGTTAGGGTTAGGGTTAGGGTTAGCGTTACTGTTAGGGTTAGCATTAGCGTTAGGGTAGGGTTAGGGTTAGGGTTAGGGTTAGGGTTAGCGTTAGCGTTAGGGTTAGGGTTAGGGTTAGCGTTAGGGTTAGGGTTAGGGTTAGGGTTAGCGTTAGCATTAGGGTTAGGGTTAGGGTTAGCGTTAGGGTTTGGGTTAGGGTTAGGGTTAGCGTTAGTGTTAGGGTTAGCATTAGGGTTAGGGTTAGGGTTAGGGTTAGTGTTAGGGTAAGCGTTAGGGTTAGGGTTAGGGTTAGCGTTAGGGTTAGGGTTAGGATTGGGTTTGGGGTTAGGTTTAGCATTAGCGTTAGGGTTAGGGTTAGGGTTAGCGTTAGGGTTAGGTTTAGGGTTAGCGTTAGTGTTAGGGTTAGGGTTAGGGTTAGGGTTAGGGTTAGGGTTAGCGTTAGGGTTAGGGTTAGGTTTAGGGTTAGCGTTCGCGTTAGGGTAGGGTTAGGGTTAGGTTTAGGGTTAGGGTTAGCGTTAGCGTTAGAGTTAGGGTTAGGGTTAGCGTAAGGGTTAGGGTTAGGGTTAGGGTTAGGGTTAGGGTTAGGGTTAGCATTAGCGTTAGGGTTAGGGTTAGGGTTAGCGTTAGTATTAGTGTTAGGGTTAGCGTTAGGGTTAGTGTTAGGGTTAGGGTTTGCTTTAGGGTTAAG